>NC_046160.1:120096426-120170913 GCF_011064425.1 Rattus rattus | reverse complement strand
TCTTCTATAAGGGTGTTTCCTCTCCCCAACCACCCCTTTCCCATTCCCACCTCCCTGCCCTGACATTCCCCTACACTGGGGTCCAGCCTTGGAAGGACCAAGGGCTTCTCCTCTCATTGGTGACCAACAAGGCCACCTTCATTTCTTTTAGATAGGACCAATTTTGGGTAGATAGCTTTGTAGGTGGGTTGGTGTACCCATCCCTCCACTGGGAGTCCTCTGTCTGCCTACTGGGGATGGTTTCTTCAAGTTCCATATACTGTTGGGCATTTTGGCTAAGGTCACCCACATTGACGCCTGGGGACCTCCTCCCAGGTCCCTGAGACTTCCTAGATGTTCTGTTATGCCCCCATCTCGACCCCAGCAGCTATATCCATTCATTTTCCTGGCCCTCTGGCCCTCTTTCCTGTCTGTCCCCATACCTGATTCCTTGAAAGTTCTTATTGTACAGATCTTTTATTTGCTTGGTTAAGTCACACCCAGGTACTTTTATATTATTTGGGTTATTATGAAGGGTGTTGTTTCCAATTTCTTTTTCGGCTTATTTCTCTTTTGTGTAGAGGAAGGCTACTGATTTATTTGAGTTAATTTTATACCCAGCCACTTTGCTGAAGTTGTTTATCAGCTTTAGTAGTTCTCTGGTGGAACTTTTGGGATCACTTAAATATACTATCATATCATCTGCAAATAGTGATATTTTGACTTCTTCTTTTCTGATCTGTATCCCCTTGACCTCCTTTTGTTGTCTGATTGCTCTGGCTAGAACTTCAAGAACTATATTGAATAAGTAGGGAGAGAGTGGGCAGCCTTGTCTAGTCCCTGATTTTAGTGGGATTGCTTCAAGTTTCTCTCCATTGAGTTTAATGTTAGCAACTGGTTTGCTGTACATGGCTTTTACTATGTTTAGGTATGGGCCTTGAATTCCTATTCTTTCCAGGACTTTTATCATGAAGGGGTGTTGAATTTTGTCAAATGCTTTCTCAGCATCTAATGAAATGATCATGTGGTTTTGTTCTTTCAGTTTGTTTATATAATGGATCATGTTGATGGTTTTCCGTATATTAAACCATCCCTGCATGCTTGGGATGAAGCCTACTTGATCATGGTGGATGATTGTTTTGATATGCTCTTGGATTCGGTTTGCTACAGAATTTTATTGAGTATTTTTTAAATCGATATTCATAAGGGAAATTGGTCTGAAGTTCTCTTTTCTTTGTTGGGTCTTTATTGTGGGTTTAGGCATAAGAGTAATTGTGGCTTCATAGAAGGAATTCGTATTGGCGCTCCATCTGTTTCAATTTTGTGGAATAGTTTGGATAATATTGGTATGAGGTCTTCTCTGAAGGTCTGATAGAAATCAGCACTAAACCCGTCTGGACCTGGGCTCTTTTTGGTTGGGAGACCTTTAATGACTGCTTCTATTTCTTTAGGAGTTATGGGGTTGTTTAACTGGTTTTTCTGTTCCTGATTTAACTTTGGTACCTGATATCTGTCTAGGAAATTGTCCATTTCCTGCAGATTTTCAAGTTTTGTTGAATATAGGCTTTTATAGTAAGATATGATGATTTTTTGAATTTCCTCTGAATTTGTAGTTATGTCTCCCTTTTCATTTCTGATTTTGTTAATTTGGATACACTCTCTGTGTCCTCTCGTTAGTCTGGCTAAGTGTTTATCTATCTTGTTGATTTTCTCAAAGAACCAACTTTTGGTTCTGTTGATTCTTTCTATGGTCCTTTTTGTTTCTACTTGGTTGATTTCAGCTCTGAGTTTGATTATTTCCTGCCTTCTACTCCTCCTGGGTGTATTTGCTTCTTTTTTTGTTCTAGAACTTTTTAGGTGTGCTGTCAAGCTGGACATATGCTCTTTCCTGTTTTTCTTTCTACAGGCACTCAGAGCTATGAGTTTTCCTTAGCACAGCTTTCATTGTGTCCCATTAGTTTGGGTATGTTGTACCTTCATTTTCATTAAATTCTAAAAAGTCTTAATTTCTTTCTTTATTTCTTCCTTGACCAGGTTATCATTGAGTAGAGCATTGTTCAACTTCCACGTATATATGGGCGTTCTTCCCTTACTGTTATCGAAGACCAGCTTTAGGCCGTGGTGGTCTGATAGCATGCATGGGATTAATTCTATCTTTCTGTACCTGTTGAGGCCTGTTTTTTGACCAATTATATGGTCAATTTTGGAGAAAGTACCATGAGGATCTGAGAAGAAGGTATATCCTTTTGCTTTAGGAAAGAATGTTCTATAAATATCTGTTAAATCCATTTGGTTCATGACTTCTCTTAGTCTGTCTACGTCTCTGTTTAATTTCTGTTTCCATGATCTGTCCATTGATGAGAGTGGGGTGTTGAAATCTCCTACTATTATTGTGTGAGGTGCAATGTGTGTTTTGAGATTTAGTAAGGTTTCTTTTACGTATGTAGGTGCCCTTGTATTTGGGGCATAGATATTTAGGATTGAGAGTTCATCTTGGTGGATTTTTCCTTTGATGAATATAAAGTGTCCTTCCTTATCTTTTTTGATGACTTTTAGTTGGAAATTGATTTTATTTGATATTAGAATGGCTACTCCAGCTTGCTTCTTCCGACCATTTGCTTGGAAAGTTGTTTCCCAGCCTTTCACTCTGAGGTAGTGTCTGTCTTTGTCTCTGAGGTGTGTTTCCTGTAGGCAGCAGAATGCAGGGTCCTCATTGCGTATCCAGTTTGTTAATCTATGTCTTTTTATTGGGGAGTTGAGGCCATTGATGTTGAGAGATATTAAGAAATAGTGATTATTGCTTCCTGTTATATTCATATTTGGATATGAGGTTATGTTTGTGTGCTTTTCTTCTCTTTGTTGCCAAGACGATTAGTTTCTTGCTTCTTCTAGGGTATAGTTTGCCTCCTTATGTTGGGCTTTACCATTTATTATCCTTTGTAGTGCTGGATTTGTAGAAAGATATTGTGTAAATTTGGTTTTGTCATAGAATATCTTGTTTTCTCCATCTATGTTAATTGAGAGTTTTGCAGGATACAGTAACCTGGGCTGGCATTTTTGTTCTCCTAGGGTCTGTATGACATCTGTCCAGGATCTTCTGGCTTTTGTAGTCTCTGGCAAAAAGTCTGGTGTGATTCTGATAGGTCTGCCTTTATATGTTACTTGACCTTTTTCCCTTACTGCTTTTAATATTCTTTCTTTATTTTGTGCATTTGGTGTCTTGATTATTATGTGATGGGAGGAGTTTCTTTTCTGGTCTAATCTATTTGGAGTTCTGTAGGCTTCGTGTAGGCTTATGGGTATCTCTTTCTTTAGGTTAGGGAAGTTTTCTTCTATGATTTTGTTGAAGATATTTACTGGTCTTTTGAGCTGGGAGTCTTCACTCTCTTCTATACCTATTATCCTTAGGTTTGATCTTCTCATTGAGTCCTGGATTTCCTGTATGTTTTGGACCAGTAGCTTTTTCTGCTTTACATTATCTTTGACAGTTGAGTCAATGATTTCTATGGAATCTTCTGCTCCTGAAATTCTCTCTTCTATCTCTTGTATTCTGTTGGTGAAGCTTGTATCTACGGCTCCTTGTCTCTTCTTTTGGTTTTCTATATCCAGGGTTGTTTCCATGTGTTCTTTCTTGATTGCCTCTATTTCCATTTTTAATTCCTTCAACTGTTTGATTGTGTTTTCCTGGAATTCTTTCAGGGATTTTTGTGATTCCTCTCTGTAGGCTTCTGCTTTTTTATTTATGTTTTCCTGCGTTTCTCTAAGGGAGTTCTTCACGTCTTTTTGAAGTCCTCCAGCATCATAATCAAATATGATTTTGAAAGTATATCTTGCTTTTCTGGTGTGTTTGGATATTCCCTGTTTGCCTTGGTGAGAGAATTGGGCTCCGATGATGCCATGTAGTCTTGGTTTCTGTTGCTTGGATTCCTGCATTTGCCTCTCGCCATCAGATTATCTCTAGTGTTACTTTGTTCTTCTATTTCTGACAGTGGCTAGACTGTCCTATAAGCCTGTGTGTCAGGGGTGCTGTAGACCTGTTTTCCTGTTTTCTTTCAGCCAGTTATGGGAACAGACTGTTCTGCTTTTGGGCGTGAAGTTTTTCCTATCTACAGTTCTTCAGCTGTTCCTGTGGGCCTGTGTCCTGAGTTCACTTGGCAGGTCGCTTGTAGTAGGAAGGTTTGTCTTACCTGTGGTCCCGAGGCTCAAGTTTGCTCGTGGGGTGTTGCTTCTGAGCTCTCCAAGGGGGCAGCAACCAGGAAGATCTGCACCGCCCTTTCCGGAGCTTCCGTGCACCAGGGTTCCAGATGGTGTTTGGTGTTTTCCTCTGGAATCATTAATGTGGGCATAGTGCAGTCTCTTCTGGTTTCCCAGGCGTGTCTGCCTCTCTGAAGGTTTAGCTCTCCCTCTCATGGGATTTTGGTGCAGAGAATTGTTTATCTGGTCGGTCCCTTCAGGTTCCGGCGGTGTCTCAGACGCAGGGGACCTGTTGCTGCTGTCCCCTTATCCAAGGGAACCCAGAGGCCATCCCCTTTTTTTATTTTAACCCTCTTTCCTTTACCTAAGAAAGGATAGAGAAGAGGAAAATAAAGACAGAAATCTCGAAGTCTAAGCTCTCTATTTAGTTTCCTCCCTGTCAAAATTATGGCCATTTCCAAATTATCCCTTAAAAATACAACTTATCTATAATTTGTAAAATAACCATAATGAGACACTCAAACCCAAGGGATAGGGATGAGGCCTCAGGATGGCTTCTTCCTCCTGGATATATTGGACGGGGAGGGGTAGGAAAATTGGAACAATCAGTTAGATTTAAGAAAGCTAGCTTTAGTATCTCTTATCCAGTATCTGTATTCTTAGAAGGTTCAGGGCTTAAGTGAAGTTCTGATTGGATCCATCTGAAAGATTGGATGAACGATGTTCATAGAGAATTAGCAGCTGTTCTTGAAGCTGTTCTGCAAACAAGTCTCTGGAAACAGCATCAGGTGAGGCAGAATCAGACAGTGGAACAACTGTTATTTTCAGCATCCCTGAGAATGAATCTTGTCAGGGTTTCATCTTGCTGTTTCATTCTGCAATATGAATCATACAACCAAATTTGTAGTGCTATGAAAATTTTTGTATGGCTTGTGCAAGGTACACATATCAGTTAATGATGAATTTTTGCTTCTTGTTTGAGCAGGTGAAAGAAAATCATTTTTTAACAAGTTAATTTGATCAATAGCCAACTGTAATAAATATAATTTCATACCATGTGAAGGCTGGCATGATGAATTTTTTTCTCTTTTTTCTTGGATTTTTAAATTTACATTTCAAATGTTATCTCCTTTCCTGGTTTCTCATCCGTATCTTCCCATTCCCTATCATGTCTTTCTCTTTCCCATTCCCCTACCCCTTCTTCTATGAGGGTGTTCCCCCTCGCACCCCTTGTCACCTCCCCACCTCCGCACCCTGACATCCCCTTTAAGGATACCATAACCAACAGTTATTGTCTAATTTTAGCTGAAGTGTTGGCTAGAGACACTTTAATGTCTATGCCAGTTTCAGGTCTGTTCCCATGTGGAGGGATCTGCATAACATGTTACCTGTTCTGTTTGGTCTTCTTGAATTTTTCTTTTCTGTCTGTAACCAAGATTTTCAGGGAGTCTTTCCCTATCATTTTTGATCCATATCATTTTGGAAGGGATCTAAAGCATTTTCTTCTTTCCTATTATCACACATACAGAGCCTCTCTTCAAAAATAGCATGTCCTCGGTCTAGCAACCCGAAATCATCAAAAGCAGAGATAGATTCAATTTAGCAGCCTCCTTTTTCTTTAGGCCTGCTCTATTTTGACTTCTCTCATACAGGATTTGTAATACCATAACAATCAAATTTATAACCATTTGCATTTTTATAACTAAGACAATTCTAAACAATTAAACATTCTAAACAATTAAAGCAATCTAAACAATCATTACTATTATCCATTAAGGATAATAGCTTTTGAATTAGGAATAGGGATTCCATTTGGTGCAGACCTGTGGAGGCCTTGTTTATGCCACCAGTCTGTACATACATGCATTAGTCATGCTCTGTTTAGAAGGTCTTGTTTTCTTGGTATCCTCAATCACCCCTGGCTATTATACTCTTTCTGCTTCTTCTTTTGCAGAGTTTTCCAAACTCTCAGGGGAAATATTTGATAGAGTCATACGATTTAGGGTGAGTGTTCCAAAATCTCTCACTCTGCACATTATCTAACTATGGATTTCTATATTTGTCCCCATCTGCTACAGGAAGAAGCTTTTCTGACAATTGCTGAGCAATGCACTGATCTGTGAGCATAGCAGAATGTCATTAGGAGTCATTGTATTGCTACATTCCTTTAACAGAACAGTAATATTTAGTTTTCACTGAGGTTCCTGGCATATTGACCACACAAACAGTGTTAGTTATGAGCTCCATCTAATGGAGTAGCCCTTAAATCAAACCAGATATTGGTTGATTATTCCCACAGGCTTTTTTTTTTCTTTATTAACTTGAGTATTTCTTATTTACATTTCGATTGTTATTCCCTTTCCCGGTTTCTGGGCCAACATCCCCATAACCTCTCCCCATCCCCTTCTCTATGGGTGTTCCCCTCCCCATCCTCCCCCATTACCGCCCTCCCCCCAACAATCACATTAACTGGAGGTTCAGTCTTAGCAGGACCAAGGGATTCCCCTTCCACTGGTGCTCTTATTAGACTATTCATTGCTACCTATGAGGTTAGAGTCCAGGGTCAGTCCATGTATGGTCTTTGGGTAGTGGCTTAGTCCCTGGAAGCTCTGGTTGGTTGGCATTGTTGTTCATATCGGGTCTCGAGCCCCTTCAAGCTCTTCCAGTCCTTTCTCTGATTCCTTCAACTGGGGTCCCGTTCTCAGTTCAGTGGTTTGCTGCTGGCCTTCGCCTATGTATTTGCTGTATTCTGGCTGTGTCTCTCAGGAGAGAACTACATCCGGTAACTGTCGGCCTGCACTTCTTTGCTTCATCCATCTTGTCTAATTGGGTGGCTGTCTATGTATGGGCCACATGTGGGGCAGGCTCTGAATTGGTGTTCCTTCTGCCTCTGTTTTAATCTTTGCCTCCCTATTCCCTGCCAAGGGTATTCTTGTCCCCTTTTTAAAAAAGGAGTGAAGCATTCACAGTTTAATCATCCGTCTTGAGTTTCATGTGTTCTGTGCATCTAGGGTAATTCAAGCATTTGGGCTAATGGCCACTTATCAATGAGTGCATACCATGTGTGTTTATCTGTGATTGGGTTACCTCACTCAGGATGATATTTTCCAGTTCCCTCCATTTGCCTATGAATTTCATAAAGTCATTGTTTTTGATAGCTGAGTAATATTCCATTGTGTAGATGTACCACATTTTCTGTATCCATTCCTCTGTTGAAGGGCATCTGGGTTCTTTCCAGCTTCTGGCTATTATAAATAAGGCTGCTATGAATGTAGTGGAGCATGTGTCTTTGTTATATGTTGGGGTATATGCCCAAGAGAGGTATATCTGGGTCCTCAGGTAGTTCAATGTCCAATTTTCTGAGGAACCTCCAGACTGATTTCCAGAATGGTTGTACCAGTCTGCAATCCCACCAACAATGGAGGAGTGTTCCTCTTTCTCCAGATCCTCACCAGCATCTCCTGTCACCTGAGTTTTTGATCTTAGCCATTCTCACTGGTGTGAGATGAAATCTCAGGGTTGTTTTGATTTGCATTTCCCTTATGACTAAAGATGTTGAACATTTCTTTAGGTGTTTCTCAGCCATTCCGCATTCCTCAGCTGTGAATTCTTTGTTTAGCTCTGAACCCCATCTTTTAAAAGGGTTATTTGTCTCCCTGTGGTCTAACTTCTTGAGTTCTTTGTGTATTTTGGATATAAGCCCTCTATCAGTTGTAGGATTGGTAAAGATCTTTTCCCAATCTGTTGGTTTCCGTTTTGTCCTAACCACAGTGTCCTTTGCCTTATAGAAGCTTTGTAGTTTAACGAGATCCCATTTGTCGATTCTTGATCTTAGAGCATAAGCCATTGGTGTTTTGTTCAGGAAATTTTCTCCAGTGCCCATGTGTTCGAGCTGCTTCCCCACTTTTTCTTCTATTAGTTTGAGTGTATCTGGTTTGATGTGTAGGTCCTTGATCCACTTGGACTTAATCTTTGTACAGGGTGATAAGCATGGATTGATCTGCATTCTTCTACATGTTGACCTCCAGTTGAACCAGCACCATTTGCTGAAAATGCTATCTTTTTTCCATTTGATGGTTTTGGCTCCTTTGTCAAAAATCAAGTGACCATAAGTGTGTGGGTTCATTTCTGGGTCTTCAATTCTATTCCATTGGTCTATTTGTCTGTCTCTGTACCAATACCATGCAGTTTTTATCACTATTGCTCTGTAATACTGCTTGAGTTCAGGGATAGTGATTCTGCCAGAAGTCCTTTTATTGTTGAGGATAGATTTAGCTATCCTGGGTTTTTTGTTATTCCAGATAAATTTGCAAATTGTTCTGTCTAACCCCAGAAGGGCCTGCACCGCCTTTTCCCAGGCCCCTGTGCACTGGGGTCCCAGATGGCATTAGCTGTTTTCCTCTGGAGTCAGAAATGTGGCAGAGTGTAGTCTCTTCTGGCTTCCGAGGCGTGTCTGTCCCTCTGAAGGTTTAGCTCTCCCTCTCCCAGGATTTGGGTGGAGGGAGCTTTGACCCAGTCCCTTCAGATTTGGACAGTTTCTGGACTGCAGGTACCTGCCGCTTGAGTGCCCCTATCTTCCTGTTCCCAGAGGCCCGATACAGTTTCCTCTTGGGCCAGGGATGTGGGCAGGGGTGGGTAGTATTGGTGTTCTCTCCCATTCTGCAGTCTCAGGAGTGCCCACCTGTCTGAGCAGTGAGATCTCTCTCCCAAGGGCTTTGGGAGGCGGGAGCTGTGGGCCAGTATCATTGAGTTTCGGGTTCCAACTAAAAACTGGAAGTGTCTGGTCCCAGAGGAATCTTGCCTCTGTGTGTCTTGAGTCCACCAGGCAGGTCAGTTGCAGCAGAAAAGTTGGTCTTACCTCTGGTCCCGGGGCTAAAGTTGCTTCTGGGGGGCTGCTTTTGAGCTCTACATGAGGGCGGCAACCAGAAGGGCCTGCCTGACCTTTTCCCAGGGCCCCAGTGCACTGGGGTCTCAGATGGCGTTAGGTGTTTTCCTCTGGAGTCATAAATGTGGACAGAGTGTAGTCTCTTCTGGCTTCCCAGTTGTGTCTGCCCCTCTGAAGGTTTAGCTCTCCTTCCCACAGGATTTGGGTGCAGGGAGCTGTTGACTGGGTCCCTTCAGATCCAGGCGGTGTCTGGACTGCAGGGGACCTGCCCCTTGAGTGCCCCTATCTTCCTGTTCCCAGAGGCCCAATACAGTTTCCTCTTGGGCCAGGGATGTGGGCAGGGGTGGGCAGTATTGGTGGTCTCTCCTGCTCTGCAATCTCAGGAGTGCCCACCTGTCTGGGCTGTGAGCTCTCTCTCGCATGGGGTTTGTGAGCAGGGAGCTGTGGGCTGGGATCAGCAAGGTTCGGAAATCTTGTTTTCTTAAAAGAGTATCTAAAACTAATTTAATTTAAAAGATATTATACATATAAGAAGAAATATAATAGGAAATTCAGGCCATGAATTACAGAATTGTCTATAGGGCAAAGAAAATTATTAACCATTTGCCAGGCTGTCTTAAGAGCAGGACACTTGGCTCATTCTTTTCATACATCATGAAGTTAGAATTCTATTTGGTTAAGGCATGTACTTTAATATCATTTATGACAAAGTATTTTTAACCTTTCCCTTCAGTATATCAACTGTTGGCTTATCGAAACACTTGCTTTCAGGATCTGCCAGAGCATCTTTTGGAGATCAAAAGACAGAACTTTGTAATTCATTCTACCATGGATCCATCTACGATGTGTATAATCCATGCTATATGTATCAACACTTTTCACCTGATTTAAGTAGGCGCTTTCTTCCTCATTGTGAAACGAAAACGTTATATGGATCTGGTAAGAAAACATTTTTGTACATTTCCTCTGAGTTTATTTTTTAAAACTTATTTAGACATTGAATCTAAGACCATAGTAGAAATAGTTATTATGAGAACAATTTTAAAATAAGAGCAAAGCAGTCTTCACAAATATGAGATATGTGTTATGACTTATTTCTGTTGCTATAATTAGTTATAAATGTTGTCCTTATAAGAGTTGTCTTGGTTATGGTATCTGTTCACAGCAGTGAAACCATAACTAAAACAACCACCAACTGAAGGGTATACCTGGAGGGACCTTTAGCTCCAGCTGCATATGTAGCAGAGGATTGACTTACCTGGCATCAGTGGGAGGGAAGACTTTTAGTTCTGTGGAGACTTGATGCCCCAGTGTAGGGGGATGCTAGAGTTGTGAGAAGGAGTGGGTGGGTGGGTGGGGGATCACCCTCCTAGAGGCAAAGGGAAGGAGGGTGGGAGAAGAGGTTTGCGGTGGGGAATCCGGGAAAGGGGGCAACATTTGAAATGTAAATAAATAAAATAACCAATAGAAAAGAAAAAAGATGGACAGATAATGCATTATGTCTGCTGATAGTTCCAAATTCCATTTCTTTTTTCCTTCTTAAAAGTTTTTATTACAGATTATTTTACCTACATTTTTGTTATATACTTAATACATTTTACAGCAGATATTTATGATATTATCAGGTAAATGAAATCAGGTAAATGAATTTTAGAACTCATAATTGAAAGTACACACAAAGAGAATAGAAAATAGCTAGAAGTTTTAGTTTATATTTGACTATACCAATTATATGAACTATCTATCATATGTATCTTGGATTCATAAAATTCTCAGGTTTTCAGGTTCTACAAGTCTATATGCATGC
This sequence comes from Rattus rattus, assembly GCF_011064425.1. Taxonomy (NCBI): domain Eukaryota; kingdom Metazoa; phylum Chordata; class Mammalia; order Rodentia; family Muridae; genus Rattus; species Rattus rattus. The sequence goes on along the minus strand of NC_046160.1, from coordinate 120,160,048 downwards.
GTGTATCAGTGTCCCTGAAAATAAAAAAAAAATTTTATTAGGTGCATGCTCTAGGACTGTGCTAGAATGTACACTTAGTGTGTAGGGTTCCTATTTTAAAAACATTTTGCAGTTTGGGAGGAGAACTAGAAATAAAAGAACACATGAGATTCAGTATTGAAATGTTATAATGTTATATATGCTCATATAATAGTAGTTGAATTGAATTACATTTATCAAAGAGTACTTACATCCTATTAACTTATTTTTTATGGATTAGGGATTGGGGAATATAAAGAAAAACATGATTAATATTTAATATGGATATGAAAATTTATTGTTTGATTGCTATAGACTTCTGCCTTAAAGATTAAAATAATTGAATTTTTAGATTTTATCTTAATTTCTTTTAATGTAAATTTGTATATAATATAAATGACAAATTCCCACTGTTTCATTTTTATTACTAAAAAAACCTTTTTTTCTTGTCCTTTTGTAGTTTGTGATTTAAGGACCAGTAAACTTCCTGGTTCTCCTGGGCTAAGCAAATCTATGCTAGATCTTACAACTTCATCTCAGCGATTCATCCAGGTATAACAATTATATAACATCAAAAAATAATTATAACTTCATTATATGTGAGCTGTTTAATTAGAACTGTGTAAATTGCTTTAGGAATCACATGTAATACACATGATTATGTGTATTATAATATCTGAAGAGTAAATACTTGTCATTTCCTATATTCATTAGCTTAGGAAATTTTCAGTGATTAATAAAAGACATTATATTTCTTTCATTTTGCATAATTTTGTATGTCTTAACTGATGTGCACTAAAGTATCTGGAGGCGGTTGGGATTTGAAATTATATAGTTATAAGTACTTATTTAACTTTGCTTTTTGAACATAGTCAGTTATTAAGAATTAGTATTTCTATTGAGGTGTAAGACTCTAAGTTTTATTTATTTATTTATATTAGATATATTTCTTTACTTGCATTTCAAATATATTCACTTTCCTGGTTTCCTGTTCATAAGCCCTCATCCCTTCCCCCTCCCCCATACGGGTATTCCCCCCATCCATTCCTCTTACTGTCCCTTCTCCCCCATATTCGCCTGGACTGGGGGTCCAACTTTGGCAGGACCAAGGGCTTTGCCTTCCACTGGTGCCCCCAACAAGGTTATTCTCTGCTACACATGCAGTTGGAGCCCTGGGTCAGTCCACATATAGTCTTTTGGTAGTGGTTTAGTCCATGGAAGCTCTGGTTGGTTGGCGTTGTTATTTTTATGGGGTTGCAAGCTCTTTCAACTCTTTTAAAACTTCCTCTAATTCCCCCAGGGGGTCCTGTTCTAAGTTCAGTGGTTTGCTGTTAGCATTAACCACTGTATTGGACGTGCTCTGGATGTATCTGTCAGAAGAGATCAATATCCGGTCCCTTTCACAGCATGTGTTTTTTAGCTTCATCAATCCTATCTAGTTTTGGTGGCTGTATATATATGGGCCACATGTGGGCAATGCTCTGAATAGCCATTCCTTGAGTCGCTGCTCTAAACTTTGCTTGAATATCCCCTCCTATGGATATTTCCCCCTTTTTAAGAAGGAGTGGGGGCATTTGCATTTTGGTCATCCTTCTTCTTGAGCTTCTTGTGGCCTGTGGATTGCATCTTGGGTAATTTGAGCTTTTTGGCTAATATCCACTTATCAATGAGTGCAAACCAAGTGTGTTTTTCTGTGATTGAGTAACCTCACTCAGGATGATATTTTCTAGTTCATTCCATTTGCCTATGAATTTCATGAAATCATTGTTTTTGATAGCTGAGTAGTATTCCATTGTGTAGATGTACCACATTTTCTGTATCCATTCTATTGAAGGGCATCTGAGTTCCTTCTAGCTTCTGGCTATTATAAATAAGGCTGCTATGAACATAGTGGAGTCTTTGTTATATGTTGGGGCATCGTTTGGGTATATGCCCAAGAGAGGTATAGCTGGGTCCTCAGGTAGTTCAATGTCCAATTTTCTGAGGAACCTCCAGACTGATTTCCAGAATGGTTGTACCAGTCTGCAATCCCACCAACAGTGGAGGAGTGTTCCTCTTTCTCCACATCCTCGCCAGCATCTGCTGTCTCCTGAGTTTTTGATCTTAGCCATTGTGACTGGTGTGAGGTGGAATCTCAGGGTTGTTTTGATTTGCATTTCCCTTATGACTAAAAATGTTGAACATTTCTTTAGGTGTTTCTCAGCCATTCAGCATTCCTTAGCTGTGAATTCTTTTTTTTTTTTAAAGATTTATTCATTTATTATATATAAGTACACTGTAGCTGTCTTCAGATACACCAGAAGAGGGCATTGGATCTCTTTACAGATGGTTGTGAGCCACCATGTGGTTGCTAGGAATTGAACTCAGGACCTCTGAAATAGTAGTCGGGTGCTCTTAACTGCTGAGCCATCTCTCCAGCCCAGCTGTGAATTGTTTGTTTAGCTCTGAACCCCATTTTTTAATAGGGTTATTTGTCTCCCTGCAGTCTAACTTTGTGAGTTCTTGGTATATTTTGGATATAAGCCCTCTATCAGTTGCAGGATTGATAAAGATCTTTCCCCAATCTGTTGGTTGCCATTTTGTCCTAACAACAGTGTCTTTTGCCTTACAGAAGCTTTGCAGTTTTATGAGATCCCATTTGTCAATTCTTTTTTTTTTAACTTTGTAATTATATTTATGTACAGAAAACTTAAGTGTACATTTAACCCAGCTTAGTGGCGAGTTCTTTAGCCTTTGCCTTTTCCAGCTCGGCAATGCGAGCCACAGACTTAGGACCCAGGACATTGCCTCCCCAGTGTCGGTGGATCTCGTCACATCTGTCATTATAATTGGTCCTAATAGCTTCCACCAGCTTAGCCAGAGCACCCTTGTCTTCCGAGTTCACCTGTGTGAAGGCAACAGTGGTGCACATCTTCCTGTGGACCAGGCGCCCCAGCCTGGCCTTCCCCTTGATGATGCAGTAGGGCACCCCCATCTTTCAACACAGGGCAGGCAGGAAAACCACCAGCTCAATGGGGTCTACATCATGGGCAATCACCACCAGCTGAGCCTTCTTGTTCTCCACCAAAGGGGTGACTGTATTGACCTCTGCTCGGAGGACAGGTGGTCTCTTAGTTGGGGCGTCCCCTTTGCCAGCAGCTTTCTTCTCAGCGCAGGCCAGCAGCCTCTGCTGCTTCTCCTGCTTTGCCTCTGGCCTGTACTTGTGGGCAAGCTTAAGCAGCTGAGTCGCTGTTTGCCTGTCCAGGGCCTGGGTGAACTGGTTAATGGCAGGAGGTACTTTGAGCCGCTTATAGAGGATGGCTCTTTGCTGCTGCAGCCTGATGTAGCGGGGCCATTTGACGAAGCGTGTGAGATCTCTTTTGGCTGGATGTCCTGCCCAATGCCGAAGTTCTTAGGTTTTTCTCAAACAAAGGATTGACCACCTTTTTGGCCTCTTGTTTCTTGATTACGGCAGGGGCCGGGGCCACCTTCTTCCCCTTGGCCTTCTTTCCTTTGGGCATCTTGCTCGGCTGGAGGAGAGAGCCCATTTGTCGATTCTTGATCTTAGAGCATAAGCCATTGGTGTTTTATTCAGGAAATTTTCTCTACTGCCCATGTGTTTGAGATTCTTCCCCACTTTTTCTTCTATTAGTTTGAGTGTATCTGGTTTGATGTGGAGGTCCTTGATCCACTTGGACTTAATCTTTGTACAGGGTGATAAGTTTGGATCAATCTGCATTTTTCTACATACTGACCTCCAGTTGAACCAGCACCATTTGTTGAAAATGCTATCTTTTTTCCATTGGATGGTTTTGGCTCCTTTGTCAAAAATCAAGTGACCATAGGTGTGTGGGTTCATTTCTGGGTCTTCAATTCTATTCCACCGATCTGAAGTTCTCCTCCTTTGTTGGGTCTTTTTGTCGTTTTTCTAGAAGAGTAATTTTGGCTTCATAGAAGGATTAGGTAGTGGTCCGTCTGGTTCAATTTTGTGGAATAATTTGGACAGTATTGGTATGAAGTCTTCTATGAAGGTCTGATAGAATTCTGCACTGAACCCATCTGGATCTGAGGTCTTTTTGGTTGGGAAACTTTTAATGACTGCTTCTATTTCTTTAGGAGTTAGGGGTTGTTTAGATGGTTTATCTGTTCCTGATTTAACTTTGGTACCTGGTATCTGTCTAGGAAATTGTCAATTTCCTCCAGATTTTCCAGTTTTGTTGAATATAGGCTTTTGTAGGAGGATCTGATTTTTTTTTTTTAATTTCTTCAGATTCTGTTGTTATGTCTCCCTTTTCATTTCTGATTTTGTTAATTTGGATACGCACTCTGTGTCCTCTGGTTAGTCTGGCTAAGAGTTTATCTATCTTGTTGATTTTCTCAAAGAACCAGCTCCTGGTTTTGTTGATTCTTTCTATAGTCCTTTTTCATTTCTACTTGGTTGATTTCAGCCCTGTGTTTGATTATTTCCTGCCTTCTACTCCTCTTGGGTATATTTGCTTCTTTTTGTTCTAGATATTTTAGGTGTGCTGTCAAGCTGCTGACATATGCTTTCTCCTGTTTCTTTTTGCAGGCACTCAAGGCTATGAGTTTTCCTCTTAGTACTGCTTTCATTGTGTCCCATAAGTTTGAGAATGTATCTTCATTTGTATTCAATTGTAAGAAGTCTTTAGTTTCTTTCTTTATTTCTTTCTTGACCAGGTTATCATTGAGTAGAGCATTGTTCAACTTCCATGTATATATGGGCTTTCTGTCATTATTGTTGTTATTGAAGATCAGTCTTAGAGTGTGGTGATCTGATAGGATGCATGGGATTATTTCTATCTTCCTGTATCTGTTGAGACCTGTTTTGTGACTGATTATATGATCAGTTTTGGAGAATATTCCATAAGGTGCTGAGAAGAAGGTATATCCTTTTGATTTAGGATGGAATGTTCTATAAATATCTGTTAAATCCATTTGGTTCATAACTTCGTTAGTTTCTCTATGTCTTTGTTTAACCTCTGTTTCAATGATCTGTCCATTGATGAGAGTGGTATGTTGAAATCTCCTACTATTATTGTGTGAGGTGCAATGTGTGCTTTGAGCTTTAGTAAGGTTTCTGTTATGTATACAGGTGCCCTTGCATTTGGAGCAGAGATATTTAGTATTGAGAGTTCATCTTGGTGGATTTTTCCTTTGATGAAAATGAATTGTCCTTCCTTATCTTTTTTTAATGACTTTTGGTTCAAAGTCAATTTTATTTGATACTAGAATGGCAACTCCAGCTTGTTTCTTCGGGTTATTTGCTTGGAAAATTTTTTTCCAGCCATTTACTCTGAGGTAGTGTCTGTCTTTGTCTCTGAGGTGTGTTTTCTGTAGGCAGCAAAATGCTGGCTCCTCTTTACATATCCAGACTGTTAGTCTATGTCTTTTTATTGGTGAATTCAGTCCGTTGATGTTGATAGAGATTAAGGAACAGTGATTGTTGCTTCCTGGTATTTTTGTTGTTAGAGGTGGAATTATGTTTGTTTGTCTCTCTTTTGTTTTCATTGCAAGGAAATTATATTCTTGCTCTCTGTATGGTATAGTTTCTCTCCTTGTGTTGGAATTTTCCATCTATTATTATCCTTTGTAGGACTGGATTTGTAGAAAGATATTGTGTAAATTTGGTTTTGTCTTGGAATATCTTGGTTTCTTCATCTATCTTAATTGAGAGTTTTGCTGGATACAGTAACTTGTGCTGTCATTTGTTCTTTTAGGGTCTGTATGACATCTGTCCAGGATCTTCTGGCTTTTATAGTATCTGGTGAAAGGTCTGGTGTAATTCTTATAGGTCTACCTTTATATGCCACTTGACCTTTTCCTCTCATTGCTTTTAATATTCTTTGTTTTGTGCATTTGGTGTTTTAACTATTATGTGATGGGGGGAATTTCTCTTCTGGTCCCATCTGTTTGGAGTTCTGTAATCTTCTTGTATGCTTATGGGCATTTCTTTCTTTAGGTTAGGGAAGTTTTCTTCTATAATTTTGTTGAATATATTTACTGACCCTTTAAGTTGGGAATCTTCCCTTCATTCTATACCTATTATCCTTAGGTTTGATCTTCTCATTGTGTCTTGGATTTCCTGTATGTTTTGGGCTAGGAGCTTTTTGCATCTTATATTATCTTTGACAGTTGTGTCGATGTTTTCTATGGAATCATCTGCCCCTGAGATTCTTTCTTCTGTCTCTTGTATTCTGTTGGGGAAGCTTATATCTACTACTCCTTGTCTCTGCCTTAGGCTTTCTATATCCAGGGTTGTCTCCCTTTGTGCTTTTTTATTGTTTCTATTTCCATTTTCAATTCATTCACCGTTTGATTGTTTTCCTGCAATTCTTTCAGGGATTTTTGTGTTTCCTCTTTAAGGGCTTCTACTTGTTTACTGTGTGTTCCTGCATTTCTTTAAGGGAGTTCTCTATGTCTTTCTTAAATTCTTCCATCATTATTAAAAAAATTGATTTTAAATCTAAATCTTGCTTCTCTGGTGTTTTTAGATATTCAGTATTTTCTTTGGTGATAGAACTGGGTTCTGAAGATGCCAAGTAGTCTTGGTTTCTGTTGCATAGGTTCCTGTGCTTGCCTCTAGCTATTGGGTTGTCTCTGGTGTTTGCTTTCTTGCTGTTTCTGAGAGTGACTTGATCCTGCTTTAGGCCTCTGTGTCAGCACTCCTGTAGAACTGTTTTCCTGTTTTCTTTCAGCCTTTTCTGAGAACAGGTGCTCTGTTTTCAGGTGTGTTGGTGCTCCTGGAGACTGTCTTCCAGGTCTAGACATGGGCAGGAATCAAAGGCCCTGTCCCTGATTGCTCCTAAGTCCTTGCACTCAGGGGGCACAGTTGACACTAGGCGATTCCCTCTTGGGTCTGGAATGAGGGCAGAGGGTAGTCTCCTCTGACTTCTCAGGAGTATCTATACTTCTGAGGGTCCAGCTCTCTCACCAATGGGACTTGGGTGCAGGGAGCTGTTTGGCCGGATCAGTTCGGTCCTGGGCGCAGACTAGAAAGAACCACGGGTACCAGCAGCTGTCTGTTCCTATATCCTTGTGTCTAGAGGTACTGTGCAGTTTCCCCTTGGACCAGGGATGTGGGCAGAGGAGTGCAGAGGTGGCAGTCTGTCCTGCGGTCTCTGGATGTCTGCACTCCTGGGTTTTCGGATCTATTCCCCATGGGATTTGGGACTTTAAGTTTTATTAAAACCAATATAGCATCCTTTGATAGATTAAATGTTTTGGTTTTAGTTTAGCTAAGTTGTATTTGAAATTAGGAAATAGATCAGAAATGATTCCTTGCATTTGTAATCCCAGCATTTAGAAAGCTGAAGCAGGAGGATCAGTTAAGAATATGAGGTCAGCCTGGGCCACATAGTAATAAAACTATGTATGAACAGCATCAAAAAGGTAAATAGCGCTAGAGAAAAGAAAAGTTTGAAGACAAGTCATCTCTCCTCCTGTAAAACAGAGTAAGAATACACTGAACATCTTTTTATATATACTTATAGATTTCTTTTTAAGTTAGTGTTGAAGGCATGTTTTATAAAATGTGCAGTCATTACCAATTAGCCCTAATAACTCTATCATTTAATTTTTAAATACTTAATTCTCATAGCAGGGCTACCTCAGACCCACCAGCAATATAAATAAGGACACAGAGGCTGATTAATATTTTAAAGCCTAAGCCTTTTGCTGAGCAGTCTACAGAGTACTCTATTCAGACTAATCTTGGCACTATAATCCCACCACATAGACAGGTGTACTTCTCTGCCCAGCTCTTGTCCATCTGTCTCCCTCCATGTCAGCTGGTACCTCCACCTCTGATTTCTTCTCCCAGAGTCTCTCTGCCCAGAAGATCCACTTTCCACTTCCTGTCCAGCTATTGGCCATCAGATCTTTATTGAAGCCAATCAGATACAATTCTAGAATGCCTTAGGTAGGTAAGGAAGAATGAATATTTACAAAATGGAGCCCTGTGATGGGCCATTAGCTCTCTGCTAGTACAGAATTAACAATTGTATATACAGAGACACACCTTCACACAGTGTACCCCAACTAATGCTTCATATTAATTAGCATGTTTTTTTACACTCATTGAATTGTTTTATATTTTTGTTAAATACGAATGGTCAAGGCTTCATTCATCCTTAGAATTTTTGTTTCAGTACTTCTCTGATGGTCTCTGAATTTTTATTTGTATGGCTTGCACAAAGCAGATGCTCCTGGTCTAGAGAGATTATGCTATGACAATACTTTTTTACACTTTAATAGGTTATTGAACATTTCCAGTAATGTATGTAATACAGAAATTAAGACCAAACCCAAAATACTAAAGGTTTTCTAATGTTACCTACTAAGGTATTTCTCAATACACGCTACAAGTTTGTGTCTCTCCTACAAGCATGGGAAATTCAGACCAATAACACTGACAAAGTGACTAACCTGGAGTTTGATGTCATGGTGTTTATTGGGGCATGAGTCTGGAAGTTTTGAAAGTTTGATATTCAGTTTCTGACTGAAGTATATTGTTATTATTGTTATTGTTATTGCAGAGACATGACTCATTTTCCAGTGTGCCTAGTAGTTCTTCTTCAAGAAAAAATTCTCAGGGCAGTAACAGAAGCCTGGGTAAGGAATGCAGTATCCTATTTATGCTGTTTAGCAGGTTATTTCTACTTAGTAATAGCTTGCCAGTGTTATAATTGGATAAAGAAAAAAGTGTGCAATATATTTTGTGTGCTGCTTATTTTACCAATGTTGACAGTATTATCACAACTTGAGATCAAATTGCCCATGGCTTAGTGTTCATGCAGAAATAAATATATTTTTCTCCATCTTTATTAACTTGGGTATTTCTTATTTGCATAATAAATATATTTTTCAAAGTAAACTGTTATATATCTTTTATTTATGATTTAAAGTACATGGATTAAGGAACTTTCAGAAGTACATAGACCTGATAAGTTCTCTTTGCAGAGTTTTAACTTAATTCCTCACATTGCAATTCTGTTACATTCCTAAACTATATGCATTCTTAGAGTATTTTATTTCTAATACTTTACTAAAAAACACAAAAGTATGATCTTTATCTTACTACATTGGAAACTTAAAAAAGAATCAATTTTTGCCCGGAATGGTGGCACATTTCTTTAATTTCAGTACTCAGGAGTGAGAGGCAGGCAGATCTCTGTGAGTTCAAGGCCAGCCTTGTCTATAGAGTGAGTTCTAGGACAGCCAGGGACATAGTAAGATCTTATCTCAAAAATCCAAAACATTTCTTTTATTTGTGCTCTTAAAATTGGTTTAAATCAAAGGTTATTTAGATAAAAAGGTTGCCTTGAGTTTTTATTTCATGTTCTTTATAATTCAGATACAATTACCCTGTCAGGAGATGAACGAGACTTGGGGAGATTGAATGTGAAATTGTTTTATAATTCTTCAGCAGAGCAGATTTGGATCACAATTTTGCAGGTAAATTAGCATAGTTAATGCTGATTTTTATTATAAAATTGAATGTTTATATTTTTATATAGTTGAATATAAAAATTATTCATTTATTTTATATTCATTCATTTATATTCATTCAATTAAGTTATATCTTATAACCTACAAGTATCTAGTGTGGCTTCCTTCTGAAAAAGGGTCAGTAGCTATATTCAAAATTCAGGATTCTATTATATTTGTAGAAAAGAGTGTTTAATAAAGTGTTTAACACTGAAACTGCTAGAAGAAAACAGGGAAAGCACTTCAAGATACAGGCATAGGTGAAAAAAAAAGTTATAATTAGAACTCTAAAGTACAGGAAATTAAAAGGCTTTCTAACCTAGAGATTAACAAATTTCATGAAATTTTTTTTCTTTTCTTTTTTTCAGAGCTGGGGACCGAACCTAGGGCCTTGTGCTCGCTAGGCAAGCACTCTACTGCTGAGCTAAATCCCCAACCCCAAATTTCATGAAATTTAACAATTTCTGAACAGCAAGGAAACTATCAGCAGAGTTAATGGACAGCCTACAAAATGGGAGAAAATCTTTGCTAGTTATTCTTTAGACAAGGAGTTAATATCTAGAATAGATAAAGAACTGAAAACATGAAACAAAAATCCCCCATACTGCCAAGCAAATGAACTAAGAACTGAACAGATAACCCTTGAAAGGAACAATACAAAAGGACAATATATTCTAAGATAATACTGGGGAGGGACTGGGTTTGTAGAAGCAGAGAGATGCAGTTCTACCTCTGTTGCCCTGGTTGGAGTGGCCAATCAGTTGGTAGTGGGTTTCTTCTGATACTACATCCTTTATAATGGAGAGTAGATATGTGTTTCTATGTATATATCTTGATCAAAACTACATGTACTGGGCAAATAATATATATATATATGTATATATATACATACACAATTCATTCAATATTTAATATATATGTGTTTGTATGTAGATATATATGTATATATATATATATATATTGACCTAAGTATTAAAATTAAAGACTTTAACAAAAAGAATGTTTCGTATCCTTAGCCATCAGGCAAATGCAAATTAAAACTTCTTTGAGATCCTATCTTATCCAAGTCAGAATGGTTATCATCAAAAGACAAATGACAGCAAATACTGATGAGGATGTTAGGTAAATGAACCCTTTGTGGGGATGTAAACTGGTGTAACCACTATGGAAATCATTGTGGAAATGTCTAAATAACAAAAGAAAACCAAAACCAAACAATGAACAAACCACAACCAAACTTTGAAACAGACTCTCCCAAACCCACCCCCACCCCCCCAAAAAAGAAAATTACTGTAGGACACCATTCCTTAGCATAGACCCAAAAGTCTATAAACCTTAGGACACAATTCCTCAGCATATACCCAAAGGTCTATAAACCTTAGGACACCATTCCTAAGCATATACCCAAAGGTCTATAAACCTTACTGCAGATTCACTTGCACATTCATGTTTATTGTTTTACTAGCTATAATGGAAGAAAATTAAATCAGTCTAGATGGCCATAACATATGAATTGATAATGAAAATATGGTACATATACACAATGGAATTATATTTAGCTATATAAATTAAATTGTGAATATTTCAGGAAAATGGATAGATCTGGAAATTAACAAGTGAGATAAGTAAGACTCATAAGAGTATTACATGTTATCTTTCATATGTTGACCCTGCTTTTAATTTTAAATTTGTACTTATATGTACATAATTCAGGAAATTAGAAAGAGAAACATAAAGTAGATGGATTTTATGTATTCATTTTTCATTATTTGTTATGAAAAGAGTTTTTAAGGAAGGGGGTTAGGGAAGATAATGTAATAGTTGTTACTTGAAAGCTAGAAGGGGACAATTGGGAAAAAATGAGAGACATGACCAGGAGAGGAATAGAGGAAGAGTGATCAACTAAGACAAAGTATATATGAAAATATCATGAAGGAAAATGTCAAAATGTTAATATGGATGGAGTGTAAAATTTTAGCATTCTAAAATTTATTAAAAAATTAACTAAAAATAACTCAGTAGGGCATGGTGGCTCATACCTCTAATCACAGCACTCTGGAGGCCGAAGCAGGTAGATCTCTAAGGCTAGCCTGGTCTACATTGTGAATTCCAAAACAACTAGGACTCTGTAAAGAGACCTTGCCTCAGAAAACTTATTAATTCAATAAATATATTATATATTTGTATTGTCAGAGTCTTTTGTAAAAACTTAACTTATGTTTTCATTTTTCTAAAGTGCAGAGATATAAGCTGGCCCTCTAGTTATGGAGACACTCCCACAATTTCTATAAAAGGAATTTTAACATTATCCAAACCAATACATTTCAAATCTTCAGCCAAAGAAGGTTCCAATGTAAGTAGGTCTTTGTGTTTAAATTTTTCACACTTCTCTTATTTGTTACGTTTTTAAATTTATTTTTATTTTTCTTTTATTGGATATTTTTTTAATTTACATTTCAAATGTTATTCCCTTCCCAATTTCCAGGACATAAGCCCCCGATCCCATCCCCCTCCCCTTCTTCTATAAAGATGTTCCCCTCCCCATCCACCCTCTTCCTCCATATTCGACATTCCCCTACACTGGGGGGTCCAACATTGGCAGGACCAAGGGCTTCTCCTTCCATTGGTGCCCAACAAAGGCCATTCTCTGCTAATTATGCAGCTGGAGCCATTGGTCTGTCCATGTGCAGTCTTTGGGTAGTGGTTTAGTCCCTGGGAGCACTGGTTGGTTGGCATTGTTGTTCTTCTGGGGTGTATTTCCCTCCTTGTGTTAGAGTTTTCCATTTATTATCCTTTGTAGGGCTGGATTTGTAGAAAGATATTGTGTAAAGTTGGTTTTGTCATGGAATATCTTGGCTTCTCCATCTGTGTTAATTGAGAGTTTTGCTGGATGCAGTAACTTGTGCTGGCATTTGTGTTCTTTTAGGGTCTGTATGACATCTGTCCAGGATCTTCTGTCTATCATAGTCTCTGGTGAGAAGTCTGGTGTAATTCTTTTTTTTTTTTTTTTTTTTTTTTTTGTCTTTCCTGTTTTATTTACGTTTGAATTATTCCTTTTCCGGTTTCCAGACCAACATCCCTAGCCCTTCCCCTCCTTCTATATGGGTGTTCCTCCCATCCTTCCCCCCATTACCACCCTCCCCAACAGTCCTGTTCACTGGGGGTTCAGTCTTGGGCAGGACCAAGGGCTTCCCCTTCCACTGGTGCTCTTACTAGGCCATTCATTGCTACCTATGAGGTTGGAGCCCAGGGTCAGTCCATGCATAGTCTTTGGGTAGTGGCTTAGTCCCTGGAAGCTCTGGTTGCTTGGCATTGTTGTTCATATGGGGTCTCAAGACCCTTCAAGCTCTTTCACTCCTTTCTCTGAATCTTTCAACGGGGGTCCCGTTCTCAGTTCAGTGGTTTGCTGCTGGCATTCACCTATGTACTTGCCATATTCTGGCTGTGTCTCTCAGGAGAGATCTACATCCGGCTCCTGTCTGCCTGCACTTCTTTGCTTCATCCATCTTGTCTAATTGGATGGCTGTATATGTATGGGCCACATGTAGGGCAGGCTCTGAATGGGTGTTCCTTCTGCCTCTGTTCTGAATCTTTGCCTCTCTATTCCCTCCCAAGGGTATTCTTCTTCCCCTTTTAAAGAAGGAGTGAAGCGTTCACATTTTAGTCATCTGTCTTGAGTTTCATGTGTTCTATGCATCTAGGGTAATTCAAGCATTTGGGCTAATATCCACTTATCAATGAGTGCACACCATGTGTGTTTTTCTGTGATTGGGTTACCTCACTCAGGAAGATATTTTCCAGTTCCTTCCATTTGCCTAGGAATTTCATAAAGTCATTGTTTTTGATAGCTGAGTAATATTCCATTGTGTAGATGTACCACATTTTCTGTATCCATTCCTCTGTTGAAGAGCATCTGGGTTCTTTCCAGCTTCTGGCTATTATAAATAAGGCTGCTATGAATGTAGTGGAGCATGTGTCTTTGTTATACGTTGGGGCATCTTTTGGGTATATGCCCAAGAGAGGTATAGCTGGGTCCTCAGGTAGTTAAATGTCCAGTTTTCTGAGGAACGTCTACACTGATTTCCAGAATGGTTGTAACAGTCTGCAATCCCACCAACAATGCAGGAGTGTTTCTCTTTCTCCACATCCTCGCCAGCATTTGCTGTCACCTGAGTTTTTGATCTTAGCCATTCTCACTGGTGTGAGGTGAAATCTCAGGGTTGTTTTGATTTGCATTTCCCTTATGACTAAAGATGTTGAACATTTCTTTAGGTGCTTCTGAGCCATTCAGCATTCCACATCTGTGAATTCTTTGTTTAGCTCTGAACCTCAATTTTTAATAGGGTTATTTGTCTCCCTATGGTCTAACTTCGTGAGTTCTTTATATATTTTGGATATAAGCCCTCTATCAGTTGTAGGATTGGTAAAGATCTTTTCCCAATCTGTTGGTTGCTGTTTTGTCTTAACAACAGTGTCCTTTGCCTTATAGAAGCTTTGTAGTTTCATGAAATCCCATTTGTCGATTCTTGATCTTAAAGCATAGGCCATTGGTGTTTTGTTCAGGAAATTTTCTTCAGTGCCCATGTGTTCGAGATGCTTCCCCACTTTTTGTTCTATTAGTTTGTGTGTATCTGGTTTGATGTGTAGGTCCTTGATCCACTTGGACTTAAGCTTTGTACAGGGTGATAAGAATGGATCGATCTACATTCTTCTGAATGCTGACCTCCAGTTGAACCAGCACCATTTGCTGAAATTGCTATCTTTTTTCCATTGGATGGTTTTGGCTCCTTTGTCAAAAATCAAGTGACCATAGGTGTGTGGGTTCATTTCTGGGTCTTCAATTCTATTCCACTGGTTTACCTGTCAGTCTCTGTACCAATACCATGCAGTTTTTATCACTATTGCTCTGTAATACTGCTTGAGTTCAGGGATAGTGATTCCCCCTGAAGTCCTTTTATTGTTGAGGATAGTTTTAGCTATCCTGGGTTTTTTGTTATTCAGATGAATTTGCAAATTGTTCTGTCTAACTCTTTGAAGAATTGGATTGGTATTTTGATGGGGATTGCATTGAATCTGTAGATTGCTTTTTGGTAAAATGGCCATTTTTACTATATTAATCCTGCCAATCCATGAGCATGGGAGATCTTTCCATCTTCTGAGGTCTTCTTCAATTTCTTTCTTCAGAGGCTTGAAGTTCTTATCATACAGATCTTTCACTTACTTGGGTAAAGTCACACCAAGGTATTTTATATTATTTGGGACTATTATGAAGGGTGTCGTTTCCCTAATTTCTTTCTTGGCTTGTTTCTCTTTTGGGTAGACGAAGGCTACTGATTTATTTGAGTTAATTTTATACCCAGCCACTTTGCTGAAGGTGTTTATCGGCTTTAGTAGTTCTCTGGTGGAACTTTTGGAATCACTTAAATATACAATCATATTGTTTGCAAATAGTGATATTTTGAGTTCTTCCTTTCTGATCTGTATCCCTTTGATCTTCTTTTGTTGTCTGAATGCTTTGGCTAGGACTTCGAGAACTATACTGAATAAGTAGGGAAAGAGTGGGCAGCCTTGTTTAGTCCCTGATTTTAGTGGGGTTGCTTCAAGTTTCTCTCCATCTATTTTAATATTAGCTACATGGCTTTTAGTATGTTTAGGTATGGGCCTTGAATTCCTGTTCTTTTCAGGACTTTTACTATGAAGGGGTGTTGAATTTTGTCAAATGCTTTCTCAGCATCTAATAAAATGATCATGTGGTTTTTATCTTTCATTTTGTTTATATAATGGATTGCGTTGATGGTTTTCCATATATTAAACCATCCCTGCATCCCTGGAATGAAGCCTACTTGATCATGATTGATGATTGTTTTGATGTGCTCTTGGATTCAATTTGCAAGAATTTTATTGAGTATCTTTGCATTGATATTCATAAGGGAAATTGGTCTGAAGTTCTCTTTCTCTGTTGGGTCTTTGTGTGGTTTAGGTATAAGAGTAATTGTGGCTTCATAGAAGGAATTCAGTAGCGCTCCATCTGTTTCAATTTTGTGGAATAGTTTGGATAATATTGGTATGAGGTCTTCTATGAAGGTTTGATAGAATTCTGCACTAAACCCGTCTGGACCTGGGCTCTTTTTGGTTGGGAGAGCTTCAATGACTGCTTCTATTTCTTTAGGAGTTATGGGGTTGTTAAATGGTTTATCTGTTCCTGATTTAACTTTGGTACCTGGTATCTGTCTAGGAAATTGTCTATTTCCTGCAGATTTTCAAGTTTTGTTGAATATAGACTTTTGTAGTAGGATCTGATGATATTTTGAATTTCCTCTGATTCTGTAGTTATGTCTCCCTTTTCACTTCTGATTTTGTCAACTTAGACACACTCTCTGTGTCCTCTGGTTAGTCTGGTTAAGAGTTTATCTATCTTGTTGATTTTCTCAAAGAACCAACTTTTGGTTTTGTTGATTCTTTGTAGTCCTTTTTGTTTCTACTCGATTGATTTCACCTCTGTGTTTGATTATTTCCTGCCTTCTACTACTCCTGGGTGTATATTCTTCATTTTCTTCTAGAGGTTTTAGGTGTGCTGTCAAGCTTCATATATTTGCTCTCTCCTGTTTCTTCCTGCAGGCACTTAGAGTTATGAGTTTTCCCCTTATCCCAGCTTTCATTGTGTCCCATAAGTTTGGGTATGTTGTACCTTCATTTTCATTAAATTCTAAGAAATCTTTAATTTCTTTACTTTTTCCTTGACCAGGTGATCATTGAGTAGAGCATTGTTCAACTTCCATGTATATGTGGGCGGTCTTTCCTCATTGTTATTGAAGATCAGCTTTAGCCCGTCGTGGTCTGATAGGACACATGGGATTATTTCTATCATTCTGTATCTGTTGAGGCCTGTTTTATGACCGATTATATGGTCAATTTTGGAGAAAGTACCGGGCAGTGGTGAGAAGAAGGTATATCCTTTTGTTTTAGGATAGAATGTTCTATAAATATCTGTTAAATCCATTTGGTTCATGACTTCTCTTAGTCTGTCTATATCTCCCTTTAATTTCTTTTTTCATGATCTGTCCATTGATGATAGTGGGGTGTTGAAATCACTTACTATTATTGTGTAGGTGCAATGTGTTCTTTGAGCTTTAGTAAGTTTTCTTTTATGTAGGTGCCCTTGTATTTGGAGCATATATATTTAGGATTGAGAGTTCATCTTGGTGAATTTTTCCTTTGATGAATATGAAGTGTCCTTCCTTATCTTTTTTGATGACTTTTAGTTGAAAATCGATTTTATTCGATATTAGAATGGCTACTCCAGCTTGCTTCTGCAGACCATTTGCTTGGAAAGTTGTTTTCCAGCCTTTTACTTTGAGGGAGTATCTGTCTTTTTCTCTGAGGTGTGTTTCCTGTAGGCAGCAAAATGTTCCTCATTGCGTATCCAGTTTGTTAATCTGTGTCTTTTTATTGGCAAATCGAGTCCATTGATGTTGAGAGATATTAAGAAATAGTGATTGTTGATTCCTGTTATCTTTGTATGTGCAGGCGAGATTATGTGCTTTTCCTCTCTTTGTTTTGTTGCCAAGGTGATTAGTTTCTTGCTTTTTCTAGGGTGTAGCTTGCCTCCTTATGTTGGGCTTTACCATTTATAATCCTTAGTCAGACTGTATTTGTAGAAATACATCGTGTAAATTTCGTTTTGTCATGGAATATCTTGGTTTCTCCATCTATGTTAATTGAGAGTTTTGCTGGATACAGTAACCTGGTCTGGCATTTGTGTTCTCTTAGGGTCTGTATGACATCTGTCCAGGATCATCTGACTTTCATAGTCTCTGGTGAGAAGT
This sequence comes from Rattus rattus, assembly GCF_011064425.1. Taxonomy (NCBI): domain Eukaryota; kingdom Metazoa; phylum Chordata; class Mammalia; order Rodentia; family Muridae; genus Rattus; species Rattus rattus. The sequence goes on along the minus strand of NC_046160.1, from coordinate 120,142,718 downwards.
CTGGTGTAATTCTGGTAGGTCTGCCTTTATGTTACTTGACATTTTTCCCTTACCACTTTTAATATTTTTTTTTGTTTTGTGCATTTGTTGTTTTGACTATTGTGTGACGGGATGAGTTTCTTTTCTGGTCCAATCTATTTGGAGTTCTGTAGGCTTCTGGTATGTTTATGGGCATCTCTTTCTTTAGGTTAGAGAAGTTTTCGTCTATGATTTTGTTGAAGATATTTACTGGTCCTTTGAGTTGGGAGTCCTCACTCTCTTCTATATCTATTATCCTTAGGTTTGATCTTCTCATTTAGTCCTGGATTTCCTGTATGTTTTGGACCAGTAGCCTTTTCCATTTTACATTATCTTTGACAGTTTTGTCGATGGTTTTTATGGAATCTTCTGCTCCTGAGATTCTCTCTTCTATCTCTTGTATTCCATTGGTGATGCTTGTGTCTATGATTCCTGATCTCTTCTCTAGGTTTTCTGTCTCCAAGGTTGTCTCTCTTTGTGCTTTCTGTCTTTTTTCTATTTCCATTTTTAGTTCCTGGATGGTTTTGTCCATTTCCTTCATCTGTTTGTGTTTCCCTGTAATTCTTTTAAGTTAATCTTTAAGGAATTTTTGTGTTTCCTCTTTATGGACTTCTATTTGTTTATTCATGTTGTCCTGCATTTCTTTAACTTAGTTATTTATATCCTTATTAAAGTCGTAGATCATCATCGTAAAATGTGATTTTAAATGCAAATCTTGCTTTTCCAGTGTGTTTTGACATCCAGTATTTGCTTTGGTGCGAAAACTGGGCTTCGATGGTGTCAATTAGTCTTGGTTTCTGTTTCTTAGGTTCCTGTGCTTGCCTCTTGCCATTAGGTTGTCTCTGGTGTTAGCTTATCTTGCTGTCTCTGAAAGTGGCTTGACCTTTGTGTAGGCCTGTGTGTAAGAACTCCTGTAGACCTGTTTTCTTTCAGTGAGTTCTGGGAACAGAGAGCTCTGCACTCAGGTATGTAGGCACTCCTGGTGACTGGCTTTCAACTCTTGGCGCAGGCAGAAACTGGAAGGGTCCTGCCCCTGACTGATCCTAGGTCCCTGTGCCCGGGGTGGGGGCACAGATGGCACTAGGTGATTTCCTCTTGGGTAGGGAATGTGGGGAGAAAGTATTTGTCTCCACTTGGTTCTCAGGAGTGTCCACACTTCTAAGGTTCCAGCTTGCTCCCCCATGGAATTTGGGTGCAGGGATCTATGTTCATGTCAGTTCCATGCACAGGAAGAAACCAGAAGTTTCTTGCCAATCATTGCTTTTAAATTCCTGTATCCAGAGGCACTATGCAGTTTCCTCTTGGGCCAGGAATGTGAATAGAAATGGGCAGAAGTGAGGGGCCTGTCCTGAGTTCTCAGGATTGTCTACACTTCTGGGAGTTCTCTCTCCTCCATGGGATTTAGGTGCAGGGAGCTGTGGGATTGGTTCAGTTTCTATTTGTTACTTTTTAAAAACTTTATTTTTTTCATTTACTCACTTAATTTTATTTATGTATTTATGTATTTATTTATGTATTTATTTATTTATTTTTTTATTTATTTATTTTTAAATTCCAGATTTCATTCCCCTCCAGGTCTATCCCCCACCCCTAGGGTTCCACATCCCATACCTTGACCCTGCCCTCTAGCATTCCACCCTAACCCCACCCCCATACCATCTCCACAAGGATGTCTCCACCTCACCCATCCCAGCAGACCTCTAAACTTCCTGGGGCTTACAGTCTCTTGAGGATTAGGTGCATCTTGTCTGACTGAACCCAGACCTAGAGTCCTCTGCTGTATATGGAGGCCTTATCTCAGCTGGTGTATGCTGCCTGGTTGGTGATCCAGTGTCTGAGAGATCTCATGGTCCAGGTTAATTGAGACTGCTGTCCTCTTCCTTAGCTTCCTCCAGCTTTTCCCTAATTCAACCAGAGGGGTCAGCAGCTTCTGTTCATTGGTTGGGTACACATATCTGCATCTGACTCTTTCAGCTGCTTGTTGGGTCTTTTGGAAAGCAGTTATGGTAGGTCCATTTTGTGAACACCCCATAGCTTCAGTAATGGTGTCAGGTCTTGGCGCCTCCCCTTGAGCTGGAAACCACTTTGGGCCTTGTCACTGAACCTTCTTTTCCTCAGGCTCTTCTCCATTTCCATCCCTGCAGTTCTTTCAGACAGGAAGATTTGTGGGCCAGAGCTTTGGCTGTGGGATAGCAACCCCATCCCTCACTTGATGCCCTGTCTTTATGCTGGAGGTGGATTCAGTAAGTTCCCTCTCCCTACTGTAGGGCCTTTCATTTAGGGTTCCCCCTCTTGAGTCCTGACAGTCTTTTTACTTCCCAGGGCTCCAGTCCTCCCCCAACCCCCACCAATACCAGATCATGTTCTCTCCCTTCACACCCATTAGCTTTCCCTTCCTTGTCTTTCCCTCCCTCCCCCCTTGTGGTTGCTTTCTTCTCCTTCCTAAATGGAACAGTGGAGTCCTCCCTTGGGCCCTTCACCTTGTTGATCTTTTTGAGGTCTGTGGACTGTATCTTGGCTATTCTGTACTTTTTTTTTTGCCTAATATCCACTTATTAATGAGAACATACCATGCATGTCCTTTTGGGTCAGAGTTACTTCACTCAGGATGACATTTTCTAGTTTCATCCATTTGCCTGCAAAACTCAGAAAGATGTCCTTGTTCTTAATAGCTGAGTAGTTTTCCATTGTGTAAATAAACCACAACTTCTGTTATGGGACATCTGGTTTTTTTTCCAGCTTCTGGCTATTACAAATAAGTATGGACATAGTGGAACATGTGCCTCTGTGGCATGGTGCAACATCTTTGGGGTATATTCCCAAGAGTGGTATTTCTAGATCTTTAGGTAGGTCTATTTCTAATTTTCTGAGGAATTTCCAAATTGATTTCCAGAGTGGTTATACCAGTTTGCAATCCCATCAGCAATGGAGGAGTGTTCCTCTTTCTCTACATCCTTGCCAGCATGTGTTGTCACATGAGGTTTTGATCTCAGTCATTCTAACTGGTATAATATGGAATCTCAGGGTTGTTTTGATTTGCATTTCTCTGATCACTAAGGACTTTGAACATTTCTTTAGGTGTTTCCCAGCCATTGGAAATTTCTCTATTGTGAATTCTCAGTTTAATTCTGTACCCCATTTTTTAATTGGGTTGTTTGGTTTTGTTGGTGGTAAGCTGCTGGAGATATATATGTATATTTGATATTTCTTCCCTGACAAAGTGATTATTGACTAAAATTTGTTTAGTTTCCATTAATATGTGGGTTCTCTGTTGTTTCTGTGTTTCATGAATTCTAGCCTTAATCCATGCTGTTATTATAGAATGCAAGGGGTTCTTTCAATTTTCTTGTATCTTTTGAGGCTTGCTTTGTGCTCAATTGTTTGGTTAATTTTGGAGAAGGATCCATGAGGTTCCGAACTATCTTTTAAGTCCATTTGATTAATAACACTGCTTAGTTTAATTGTTTCTCTGTTTAGTTCCTGTTTATATGACGTTTCCTTTGGTGAGAATGGAGATTTTTAAGTCCTCTACTATTATTGTATAGGGTTCAGGGTGTGATTTGAGCTTTAGTAAAGTTTCTTTTATGAATGTGGATGTCTTTGAATTTGGGACATACATTTTCAGAATTGAGATTTCATCTTAGTGGATTTTTTCTTTGATTATTCTGGAGTGTTCTTCCCCATCTCATTTGATAACTTTTGGTTGAAAGTCTATTTTATGAGATACTAGAATGGCTATTCCTGATTGTTTCTTAGGTCTGTTTTCTTGGAACATCTTGTTCCAGCCCTTTACTCTGAGGTAGCATCTTTATCCTTTGCTGACATATGATTTTATGCAGAAGAATGGTGGATCCTATTCATATACCCAGTCTGTTAGCCTGTGTCTTTTTATTGGTGAATTAAATCTACTCATGTTGAGAACTATTAATGACCAGTAATTGTTAGTTACTGTTATTTTGTTGTTGGAAGTGTGTGTGTGTGTGTGTGTGTGTGTGTGTGTGTATGATTTTCTTCTTTTAGTTTTGATGTAAGATGATGAAGATATTTAATTTCTTGTATTTTCTTGGGTGTAATTGCCCTCCTTATATTAGAGTTTTCCTTCTAGTGTCTCCTGTAGGGCTGGATTAGTTGAAAGATATTGTTTAAATTTGGTCTTATCATGGAATATATTTGTTTCTTCATCTATGGTGGTTGAGTTTTTCTGGATATAATAGTCTGGGCTGCTATCTGTGGTCTCTTAGAAAGTGTAAGACGTATGCCTAGGCCCTTCTGGATTTAGAGTCTGTTGAGAAGTCAGGAGTAATACTCTTAGGTCTGACTTTATATGTTACTTGTCCCTTTTCCCTTACAACCTTTTCTGTTCTTTTTTTATATATATATTTAGTGTTTTGATTATCATGTGGTGGGAGAATTTTCTTTTCTGGTCCAATCTATGTTATGTTCTGTAGGCTTCTTGTACCTTTAATAGCCATCTCTTTCTTTAGGTTAGAGAAGTTTTCTTCTATGATTTTGTTGAATATATTTTGTGGCCCTTTGAACTGGGAGTCTTCATCCCCTTCTATTCCTATTATTCTTAGGTTTGACCTTTTCATAGTGTCCTAAATTTCCTGCATGTTTAGAGTTAGAAATTTTCTATATTTGGTATTTTCTTTGACCAATATATCAGTATCTTTTATGGTATCTTATATGCCTGAGATTCTCTCTTCATCTCTTGCATTCTTAGGTAATGTTTGCATCTGTAGTTTCTGTTCTCTTTCCTAGGTCTTCCATCTCCATGGTTTCCTCTACTTATGTTTTCTTTCTTGCTTCTACTTCTGTTTTTAGGTCTTGAACTGTTTTATTCATTTCCTTTTCTTGTTTGATTGTATTTTCCTATGTTTTTTGAGGAGTTTATTTATATCCTCTTTAAAGAATTCTATCATCTTCATGAGGTGGGATTTAATGTCATAATCTTGTTCTTCAGTTGGGTTAGGATATCCAGGACTTGATGTAGTAGGAGAGCTGGGTTCTGATGGTGCCATATTGTATTGACTTCTGTTGATTATGTTCCTGTACTTGCCTTTCACCTGGTTGTCTCTGGTTTTGGCTGGCCTGTGTGTCCTGGGTTGAAGCAGGCTTCCTGGTAGGCTGGTAGAGCTGTGGGGTAGGGTAACCTGTGCTTTGACTAGATACCTTGACTTTTTAAAAAGCTCCACCAATGGTGTAAAGGAACTATATAGCAAAGAACAATTTAGTATTCAGTCTCTTTTAAAGAGAGAATTCAATTCGCTTTATGTGAACAGCTTACTATTTTGTATGCTTAGTATACTTATATATGAAATTTTTGAAACATTCTCATCAAATTGTGAAAAATTGTGATGAATAGCAAGAAAGGTATATTAGAAAACCAAGATAAGAAAATAGTCTAATTATCAAAAAGGCAAAACTGAATTCTGGGAAGGTTATTATTAATATTGATCTTAATTCCTAAATAATATAAATATAACTTGTGAAGCTAAGTAATACAGAAAAACAAGAACACTGTTTTCATTTTTTAAAATATTTATCTTTAATAATTTTTTTTACAGTACAGTCATTATCCTCCATCAATTCTGCCCTTTGACAATTCCTCATCCCACTCTTCCTCTCCCACCCACTCCTGTCTTCAAGACAATATCCCAGCACATCCCCAACCACATCCCACCCTTCCAGGCCTCCCCATTCCCTGAAGCCTCAAGTCTTTAGAAAGTTAGGTACATCACTGACTGAGTCCAGACCTGGCAGTCCTCTGCTGTATGTGTGTTGGGGGCCTTGAATCAGCTAGTGCTTACTGTCTGGTTAGTGGCTCAGTATCTGAGAGATCTTGGAGGGTCAAGGTTAGTTGAGGTTGCTGGTCTTCCTATGGGGTTGCCCTCCTCTTCAACTTCTTCCAGCCTTTCCCTAATTAAATCACAGGGGTCCCCGACTTCAATCCATTGGTTGGGTGTAAGTATCTGCTTCTATCTCAGTCAGCTGCTTGTTGGGCCTCTCAGAGGCAGCCATGCTAAACTCCTTTCTGTAATTACATCATAGCACCAGTAATAACGGAGTCTCCCCTTGAGATGGGTCCCAATTTGGGCCTGTCACTGGACCTCCTTTCCCCAAGTCTACAATACTTGTGAAATATATTTTACATACTTTTCTTAGATATACAAATTTCTTCTATAATTTCATGTCAACTTTTAAAAGTATTTATATTTAATATTTTCTTATTTTATTAGGCTATTGAATTTATGGAAACGTTTGTATTTGCTATCAAACTACAAAATCTACAAGCTGTGAGACTTGCATTTAAGATTCAAACTCAAACTCCCAAGAAGAAAACCATTGGAGAATGTTCTCTTTCACTCAGAACTCTTAGTACCCAGGAAATGGATTACTCATTGGAAATAATACCACCTTCAAAATTTTCTGTAAGTGATAATAGTATGTAATAATGGACATAGTTCATACCTTTAAAATGGTTTATTTAATAACTTTCATTTGTTGGAAGATAATTTGAATATATGTTGCAATATGTGGGAAAAACTATGAAAGCTCTCAAGAAGAAATATTATTTAAAAATAATATTTTAGAAATAACTATAAAACATTAACATAATCATTTTCCTTTATTTTCTTCCAAATAACATCATGACATCCTTTCCTAGAACATTTTTATTAATGTCTACTGTAGTAGTAGCAATCCTGAAAATAATGCCAATGAAGTGTAAATATCTTCAAAGAATTTCTAAAAGATTTTAGTAGCTGAGGACTGGGGGAAAATAAGAATGAATCGTAAAATCCAAATGCAATCTGAGATTACTATAAAGCAGAATTAATAAAAATGGTTTTAATTTTAGGTTAGCTATATGTCTGTTCACAAATTGGTTAAAATGCAATTTGGGTCCTTCCCGTGCCTCCAGTACTAGGGACGGACTCTAGGACCTTATATGTTGAACACATTTTCTGCTGCCAAGCTATACCCCACCCCCATCATAGAATGAAAGTTTGTTTTCATCTCAATACATTTTTATTTTTATGTCCAAAATTTTTTGTATTATTTGAAGGAGGAGGATGTATGCTATAGCATGTGTGAGACATCAGAGAACAACTTGTGAGAATTGATTCTCTTCATTATTTAGGTGTTGGGGATCAAACTCTGGTTGTCAGGCTTAGCAACAATCACCATCAGATTGAGCCATCTCTTTGGACCAAATCCAGGGCCTTGCACTTGCTAGGCAAGCAGTCTACCACTGAGCTAAATCTCCAACCCCAGCATGGGTGTTTTTAAAGTTAACTTTTTAAATTGTTATTGCTATCAGCAAAAATTGCTTGCTCACCTTTTGAGACCTGATATTTTCTTCTCACAGCCAGTCAAACACTGTCATTAAAGTATTTAGGAATTCTTCCAAGAGTTTCTCTCTTGGGATAACATTTTTAGAAATCAGTCTTAAACTTTATAAGCTTATCCTAAATATGATTTTAAATTTATATAGGACTTATATTTTATTTCTTTAAAAATATTTAGGATGACTTGAAGTACTAATTAAAAGAACCCCAACTATACATTCTTATCATTTGGGAACTTTTAAAACATTTCCACACCTAAACTAATAAGATTAAATTTTCTTAAGGGTCAGAATTTCCCAGTAAGTGAGTCTAGTGTGTTGTCTGGCTTGAGAACCACCAAAGTGGAAGGGAGAAATAGAGATTAAAATGAAAAACAAAACAAGACAAAAAATTGTTAAAGTGGTCAGAAGAACTAAAATTTCTTTTTAATTGTTTTTTGATATTTTCAATCTCAGCCCCTAGTGTATGTGTTTATAACACTTGTTATATCATTTTAGAACTTAATTTTAATTACTTTTTTGCTGTTAAATCACAGTAATTATGACGGGAATTTGTCACTGGCATTAATTCTAATAGCTTAGGAGATAGTAATATATAGTCATATTTTATAGAATATATCAAATGGATGTTTCATATATTAAATGCTAAAGATAGGTTATATAAGAAGATAATTCAGTGAAAGAAATTGAGAAAATTTTTTGAAGAATTTGAGGGCATGGTTATAAATATATTCTTGGTTTTTAGAAATGAATTTTATCATAAAAACTCAAATAAAACACTATGCACTGAAATTAAGCAGACCATATATATGAGTTTTATTTAGAACAGTCCTATGAAATTCTGGAACTTCTCACTGGGTTTCATACTTTCACTGTTGAATATGTTTTTATGCACTTACCAACCACCCAAACCAAAAGAATTCAAATCACAGAACTAGAAAAAGTTAGCTTTATATTGCCTTTATTAAGTCATGTCCATTACCTGCAGTCAGTCTTCATCACCTAATACATATCCTTTCTTGTTCTCCTTTCTACATGTTATATACTGTATTCCCATATGTATGTTTGTTCACAATATGTTATTGGCTAGGTTCTACATATGAGAAAGAACATCCAGTTAGTTTTCTTCCTAAGATTATTTGTTGATCATGCTTAATCTTATACATTATAAGCCTATGCATTTTCCTGAAAATTTTGGGATTACATTATTTTCTTTAGCGCTAAATAACATTTTATTTTCTACATATATGAAATTTTCATACATTTTATGTTAGTAGACAACTAGGTTGATTCCAACTCTTTGCTTTAGTGAATTAAGCAGCAATAAATGAGGATGTAGATTTCTCTAGTAATATTTACAGTTCTCTGGTTATTTGGCTAGAAGTGATATATCTAGGTCATATGGTATTTTATTTTTATTGTTTTTGAGAATTCTCCGATGGCTATATTAGTTTGCATGCCTACTAACAGTGAGTAAACTTTTCTCTTTCAGCACATCTTCAATATTGTCATCAGATTTGTTTATAATAGCCATCTAATTGTAATATCTCAAAGTAGTTTTAATTTGCATTTCTTGATGGCCTGGGTTATTGAACAATTTAAAATAGTTATTGACCATTTGTATTCTCGGCATTGAAGTTGTTGTCTCCTTCTCCTCCTCTTCCTCCTCCTCTTCTTCCTCCTCTTCATCTTCTTCTTCCTACTCGTCTTTTCCCTCCTATTCTTTCCCCTCCTTCTCCTTGTCTCGTCACTTAATTTGCTTGTTTCTTGTTTGGCATGTTTATTTCCTTAATATTTAATTTCTGCATTCTTGATAAATGCAGATGTTAGCACCTTGTCAGAATTGCAGTTGGTAAAGATTTTCTCCCATTCTGTGTGATATTTGCGCTGCTGATTGTTTCCTTTGCTGTGATGAAATTTTAAATTTCTTATAGTATCTTGTAGTTGATATTTGTAGTTAGTTCTTATGCTATTGGTGTTTTATTAAAAATGTGTTTGATGGGGCTAGAGAGATGTCTAAGTTAGAGTTAGCATCTGAACGGTAGCTCACAATTACCCATATGCTCACTAGGTACATATACATGCATGTATGCGTACAAACCACTTATAATATAAAAATAAAATAAATCAATCTAAAACTTTTTATATTTTTAAATTTTATTTTTCTTGGATATTTTATGTATTTACATTTCAAATGTTATTCCCTTTCCCCCCTCTCATATTCCTCCTCCTCCCCTTGTTTCTATGAAGATGCTCCCACTCCCACCCACGCATTTCAACCTCAACATCCTGGCATTCCCCTATGTTGGGGAAATGAGCCTTCGCAGAACTAAGGACTTTCCCTTTTATTGATGCTGGACAATGCCATCTGCCACTTATGTGACTGGAGTCATGGGTCCCTCCATGTGTACTTATTGTTTGGTAGTTTAGTCCATGGGAGCTCTGGTGGGGTCTGGTTGTCTGATATTGTACTTCCTATAGTGTTGTAAACCCCTTCAACTCCTTTGGTCCTTTCTCTAACTCCTCCATTGGGGTCCCTTTGTTCAGTCCATTGATTAGCTGCAAGCATCCTCATCAGTATCAGTAGGGCTCTGGCAGAGCCTCTCAGGAGACATCCATATTTGTCTCCTATCAACAAGCACTTCTTGACGTCATCAATACTGACTGGGTTTGGTGGCTGCATATGGGATGGGTCCCAGGTGGGGCAGTCTCTGGATTACCTTTTCTTGAGTTCCTGCTCCACTCTTTATCTTTGTATTTCCTCCCGTGAGTATTTTGTTCTCCCTTCTAAGAAGGAATGAAGCATCTACATTTTGATCTTCCTTCTTTTATTTTTTAATTTATTTTTACACTCCAGATTTTATTCCCCTTCCGGTCAACCTCCTGAGGGTTCCACATCCCAAACTTCCTCACATCCTCCTCCTGCACTACTCCCAACTCATCTCCACAGGGATGTTCCCACGTCCCCTGGGGACCTTCGGTCTCTTGAGGGTTAGGTGCACTTCTCTGACTGAACCCAAACCTGGGAGTCCTCTGCTGTATATGTGGTGGAGGCCTCATCTCAGCTGGTGTATGCTGCCTGGTTGGTGATCCAGTGTCTGAGAGATCTCAGGGGTTCAGGTTAATTGAGACTGCTGGTCCTCCTACAGGGTGGCCTCCTCCTTAGTTTCCTCCAGCTTTCCCCTAGTTCAACCAGAGGGGTCAGCAGCTTCTGTTCATTGGTTGGGTGCACATATCTGCATCTGACTCTTTCAGCTGCTTGTTGGATCTTTTGGAAAGCAGTCATGGTAGGTCCATTTTGTGAACACCCCATAGCTTCAGTATTGGGGTCAGGTCTTGGGGCCTCCCCTTGAGCTGGAAACCACTTTGGGCCTTGTCACTGAACCTTCTTTTCCTCAGGCTCTTCTCCATTTCCATCCCTGCAGTTCTTTCAGACAGGAAGATTTGTGGGCCAGAGCTTTGGCTGTGGGATAGCAACCCCATCCTTCACTTGTTGCCCTGTCTTTCTGCTGGAGGTGGATTCAATAAGTTTCCTCTCCTCACTGTAGGACCTTTCATCTAGGGTTCCCCCCTTGAGTCCTGAGAGTCTCTTACTTCCCAGGTCTCTGGTACATTCTAGAAGGTCCTCCCAACCTCCTTCCTCCCAAGGTTGCCTGTTTCCATTCTTTCTGCTGGCCCTCAGGGCTCCAGTCCTTTCCCCTCACCCAATACCAGATCATGTTCCCCTCTCCCTTCCCACCCATCTGTATTCCTTCCCCTTTCCCTCCCTCCTTTCCCCCTTGTGGCTGCTTTCTTCTCCCTCTGAAGTGGAACTGAGGTGTCCTCACTTGGGTCCTTCAGCTTGTTGACCTTTTTGAGTTCTGTGGACTGTATTTTGGCTATTCTGTACTTCTTTATTTTTATTTTTGCATAATATACACTTATTCCTTCTTATTGAGCTTCATATGATCTGTGGTTTTTTTCTTAGGTATCCCAGGCTTTTGGGCTAATGTCCACTTATCAATGAGTGCACACCATGTGTGTTCTTTTGTGATTTGGTTACCTCACTCAGGATATTTTCTAGTTCCATCCATTTGCCTAAGATTTTCATGTAGTCATTGTTTTTGATAGCTGAGTAGTACTCCATTGTGTAGATGGACCACATTTTCTGTATCCATTCCTCTGTTGAAGGGCATCTGGGTTCTTTTTAGCTTCTGGCTATTATAAATAAGGCTGCTAAAACTTTTGAAAAGTAAGTTTTTGCCAAGTCCAACAATTTCCAGGCTATCTGCTGTGTTTTCTTCTAGAAATTTTAGTGTTTCTGATTTAAAATTAAGATTTGTGATCCATTTTTAACTGATTTTTTTAATAAGGTGAAAGGTAAGAATTTTATTTCATTCTTCTGCAGGTAAACATCCAGTTTTACCAGTGCCATTTGTTGACTAAGTTATCTATCTTTTTTTTTGATATAGATTGTATCATGTAGTCCATGCTGTCCTGGAACTCTCTGTGGACAAGGCTGTTCTCAGACTCAGACATCTGCACTCCTCTGCCTCCTGACTGCTGGAATGAAAGGCTTGAGACAGCGTATTCAGTGATGGCTGTTTTCCTTCTAATGATTGCTTTTGCTTCTGCTTTCAAAAACTGACTGAACATAGCCTTGTTGCTTTATTTCTGAGTGCTTTATTTTATTGTTCTACCTGTTTGTTTTTATGCCAGTGTCAGGATGTCTTTATTACTATAGTGCTATAGTATAGTATAATGTTTGGTATTGTTATGCTTCCAGCAGTGTTCTTACACCTTAGGATTACTTTGGCTATTGTGGTCTTTTGTGGTTCCCTATGAATTTTTATATTTTTTCTAAATATGTATACTATGACATCAGAAATTTGATACATCAAATGTGTAAATTAATTTTGGTAGACTAGTCTTTGTTACAGTATTAACATTGCCAATATAGGAGTGTAGAATGCCTTTCTATCATTTAATACCTTCTGTGATACCCTTTTTTGATAGCTTGAATTTTTTGTTGTAGATGTCTTTTACTTCTTTGGTTAGATACATTTCTTTCTTTTTTAAAAATTTTTATTAGATATATTTCTTTACTTACATTTCAAATGTTATTCCCCTTCCAGGTTTCCTGTCCATAAGCCCCCATGCCCTCCCCTCCCCTCCCCCCATGGGTATTTCCCCCATACCTCTCCCTTACTGCCCCTATATTCCCCTGCACTGGGGGGCCCAACCTTGGCAGGACCAAGGGCTTCCCCTTCCACTGGTGCCCCAACAAGGCTATCTTCTGCTACATATGCAGTTGGAGCCCTGGGTCAGTCCATGTATAGTCTTTCGGTAGTGGTTTAGTCCCTGAAAGCTCTGCTTGGTTGGCATAGTTGTTCTTATGGGGTTGCAAGCTCCTTCAACTCCTTCAATACTTCCTCTAATTGCCCCCAAGGGGGTCCTATTCTCAGTTCAGTGGTTTGCTGCTCGCATTGACCTCTGTATTGGATGTGCTTTGGATGTGTCTCTCAGGAGAGATCTATATCCAGTCTCTTTCCACATGCATTTTTTAGCTTCATCAATCTTATCTAGTTTTGGTGGCTGTATATATACATATATGGGCCACATGTGGGGCAGGCTCTGAATGGTCATTCCTTCAGTCTCTTCTCTAAACTTTGCCTCCATATTGCTTCCTAAGAATACTTTTGTTCTCCCTTTAAAGAAGGAGTGGGAGCATCTGCATTTTGGTCATCCTTCTTCTTGAGCTTCCTGTGGTCTGTGGATTGCATCTTGGGTAATTCGAGCTTTTGGGCTAATGTCCACTTATCAATGAGTGCATACCATGTATGTTTTTCTGTGATTGGGTTACCTCACTCAGGATGATATTTTCTAGTTCATTCCATTTGCCTGTGAATTTCATGAAGTCATTGTTTTTGATAGCTGAGTAGTACTCCATTGTGTAGATGTACCACATTTTGTTTCCATCCATTCCTCTGTTGAAGGGCATCTGGGTTCTTTCCAGCTTCTGACTCTTATAAATAAGGCTGCTATGAATATAGTGGAGCACATGTCTTTGTTATATGTTGGAACATCTTTTGGGTATATGACCAGGAAAGGTATAGCTGGGTCTTCAGGTAGTGGAATGTCCAATTTTCTGAGGAACCTCCAGACTGATTTCCAGAGTGGTTGTACAAGTTTGCAATCCCATCAAAAGGAGGAGTGTTCCTCTTTCTCCACATCCTCGCCAGCATCTGCTGTCACCTGAGATTTTTATCTTAGACATTGTGACTGGAGTGAGGTGTAATATCAGGGTTGTTTTGATTTGCATTTCCCTGATGACTAAGGATGTTGGACATTTTTTTTTTTTTTTTTTTTTTCTTCTTCTTTTCTTCTTCTTCTTCTTCTTCTTCTTCTTCTTCTTCTTCTTCTTCTTCTTCTTCTTCTTCTTCTTCTTCTTCTTCTTCTTTTTATTAACTTGAGTATTTCTTATTTACATTTCAAATGTTATTCCCTTTCCCGGTTTCCGGGCCAACATCCCCCTAGCCCCTCCCCCTCCCCTTCTTCCTCCCCCCATTGCCGCCTTCCCTCCAACAATCACGTTCACTGGGGGTTCAGTCTTAGCAGGTGGACATTTCTTTATGTGCTTCTCGGCCATTCGATATTCCTCACCTGAAAGTTTTTTGTTTAGGTCTGTACCCCATTTTTAATAGGGTTATTTGGCTCTCCGGAGTCTAACTTTTTGAGTTCTTTGTTTATTTTGGATATTAGTTCTGTATGGGATGTAGGATTGGTAAATATCTTTTCCCAATCTGTTGGTTACCGTTTTGTCCTAATGACAGTGTCCTTTGCTTTGCAGTTTTATGAGGTCCCATTTGTTAATTGTTGATCTTAGAGCATAAGCCATTGATGTTTTATTCAGGAAAATTTCCCAGTGCCCATGTGTTTGAGACTCTTCCCCACCTTTTTTTCTATTAGTCATCATTTTATTTTAAATTTATTTATTTTACATGCCAATTTTCAGGCCCCCCCTCTTATTTCAGTTCCCATTCACAAAGAACTACCCCAATTCTTCTTCCCCTTCTCCTTTGAGGGTTAGGAGCCCTGCTGTAGGTATTATTCCCCATTAGCACCCCACACCCTCTCCTGCACATCAATTTACTGCAGGACTTGGCACATATTTCTCCCTGAGGTCAGACAAGGCAGCCCATTTAGGGGAATGGCATCTATAGGCAGGAAGGCAACAGATTCAGGGACAGCTCCTGCTCCTGTTTTTGGGACCTGGCATAAAGACCAACTGCTCATTTGCTATATGTTTGCAAGGGGTCTAGGCTCAGCCCTGCTCACTCTTTGATTGTTGATTCAGTCTCTGGGAACCCCCAAGGGTCCAGGTTAGTTGACACTGTTGGTCTTCCTATAGAGTCCTTGTTCTCTTTGGGTCCCTCAATTCTTCCTGCAACTCTTCCACAAGAATTTATAAGCTCCAGTGTTTATGTGTGGGTCTTTGCATCTCTTTCCATTGGCCACTGTGTGGAGCCTCTCAGGGGGCAGTTCCTATCTGCAAGCATAACAGAGTTATCATTAGTAGTGTCAGGGATTGGCTCTTGCCCATATGGTGGGTCTTAAGTTGGGACAGTTATTGGTTGGCCAGTCCCTCCTCTGCTCTATCTTTTCCCTGCACATCTTGTAAGTAGGACACATTTTGAAGTAGTAGAAGGTTTTGTGAGTGGGTTACAGTCCTTTGCCCTGCACTGGGAGTGCTGCCTAGTTATAGGAAATGGCCAATTAAGGATCCACATTCCCCACTACTAGGAGTGTTAGCTAGAGTCAACTCCATAGCCCCTCTGAGGCCTCCCACATCCCAGGTCTCGGGCACATCCTAGAGGTTGCCCCCCCCACATACACACCAATTTTCCTTCTCTCTCCTGTGCTATCCTTACACCTGATCTCCCTCTCTCTCCCTCTCCCACCAGCTTTCCTCCCTCTATCTACTTTTGATATCTATTTTTCCCCCTCTGAGAAAGATTCAATCACTCTCCTTTGGGCCCTCCTTGTTATTTGCTTTTTTGGGTCTGTTGATAATTATATGGTTATCCTGGACTTGGAACACACCATGTCCTTTGGGGTTTGGATTAACTCACTTACGATGATACTTTCTAGTTCCACCCATTTACCTGCCAAATTTATGATGTCCTTGTTTTTAATAACTGAATAGTATTCCATTTTGTAAATGAAACACATTTTCTTTATCCATTTTTCAGCTGAGGGACATCTAGGTTTTTTCCAGTTTCTGGTTATTACGAATAAAGTTGCTGTGAACTTTGTTGAACATGTGTTCTTGAGGGATGATAGCATCTTTTGGGTATATGCCCAAGAGTGGTATAGCTGAGTCTTGAGGTAGAACTATTCCCAGTTTTCTGACAAACCACCAAATTGATTTTCAAAGTGGTTATACAAGTTTGCACTCTTACTAGCAATGCAGAAGTGTTCCCCTTGTTCCACATCTTGGCAGCATGTGCTACCTCTTGAGTTTTTGATCTTAGCCGTTCTGATGGGTGGGTATAAGAGGGAACCTCAGAGTTGTTTTGATTTGCATTTACCTGATGACTAAGGACTACGAGCATTTCTTTAAGTGCTTCCACTTGACCTTGAGTTTTGGGTAGATGGTAAATATGGATTTATTCTCATTCTTTTGTCTGCAGACATCCAGTTGGACAAGAACCATTTGTTGAAGTTACTCTCCCTTTTCACTTGCATAGTTTTGGCTTCTTTCTCAAAATCAAGTGCCCATAGGTGTGCGTGTTTATTTCTCAGCCTTTGATTAGATTCTTTTGATCATCCTGTCTGTTTTTTATACCAATACTATGCAGTTTTTATTACTATTGCTCTGTAGTACAGCTTGAAGTCAAGGATAGTGATACTTCTAGAATTTCTTTTATTGTTCCATATTAAGTTGAGAAATGTTCTTTCAAGGTCTGTAAAGAATTGTGATGGAATTTTGATGGGGACTGCTCCCCAATCAGTAGATTGCTTTTGATAAGATGGCGATTTTCACTGTTAATCCTACCAAGCATGGAAGATGAGTGTGAAGGATCCTTCATCATCTTCTTTTGCTTCCTTTTGGTTGAAAGTTTATTTTATTAAATATTAGAATGATAATTCCAGCTTGTTTCTTATGTCTGTTTCTTGAAACACCTTTTTCTAGCCCTTTATTCTATGAAAATATCTATTTTACTTGCTGAGATGTGTTTCTTGTATACAGAAGAATGATGAATTCTATTTACATATCCATTCTGTTACCCTGTGTCTTTTTATTGAGGAATTGTGTCTGTTGATGCTGGCAGACATTTATGATCAATGATTGTTACTGCCTGTTATTTTCTTATTGGTTGTGTGTGTGTGTGTGTGTGTGTGTGTGTGTGTGTGTTTCTCTTTTGTTGGTTTTAATGGTGTGAAATTATTTATGTTTTGTGTTTTCTTGAGTGTAGTTAGCCTCATTGGATTGGTGGTTTTCTTTTAGTATCTTCTGTACTACTGTATTTGTGAATATATATTTTTTTAATTTTGGTTTTGTCATGGAATATCTTGGTTTCTCCATCTTTGGTGACTGAAAATTTTGCCAGGTATAGTAGTCTGGGTTGACATCTCTTTGCATCTCCAATCCATCTTCCCAGGCCCTTCTAGCTTTTAGAATCTCAGTTGAGAAATCAGGTGTAATCAAGATAGGTATTTCTTTTTTGTGTCCCTTTGCCTTTCCCTCTTGTAGCTTTTAATATTCTCTCCTTGTTCAGTACATTTAGTGTTTTGGTTTTTATGTGGTGGGAGGATTTTCTTTTCTGGTCTAGTCTGGTGTTCTGTAAGCTTCTTGTACAGTTATAGGCCTCTCCTTCCTTAGGTTAGGGAAGTTTTCTTCTATGTTTTTGGTGAAGATGTTTTCTGGGTCTTTCCATAGTATCCCAAATTACCTTGATGTTTTGTGTCATGAACTTTTCTTTGACTAGTGTATTGATTTCTTCTATTGTATCCTCTATGCCTGAGATTCTCTCTTCCATCTCTTGTATTTTGTTGGTGATACTTTTATCTATGGTTTCTGTTCTTTCCTAGGTTTTCCATCTTCAAGATTGCCTCAGTTTGTGCTTTCTTTATTGCTTCTATTTCCATTTTCAGGTCTTGGACAGTTTTATTCATATCCTTCACTGGTTTGAGGGTATCTTCCTTGATTTCTTTAAATTTGTTTGCTTCTTTTTTTAGTGCCTCAACTATTTGAATGCATTTCCCTATATTTCTTTAAGGGTTTTATTCACTTACTCTTTAAAGACCTTTCTCATCTTTGTAAGATTGAATTTAAGATCCTCTCCTTGTGCTTCAGTTTCCTTAGGATATCTAGCATTAGCTGAAGGAGGATAGTTGTACTTTGGTTGTGCCGTTGCCCTGGGTCTTATTGATTGTGTTCTAATGCTATCCTTAGGCATCTGGTTTCCCTTGTTGTTGGCTGGATGATCCTGATGGCAGTAGGACTTCTCAGGAAAGCAGGGGGAACTGTGGGCCAGACTTTGGAAATTAGGGTACCTAACTCTGCTGGCTGTGCCTCAGGCAGACCCTATTGACAAGGGATTGGTGGGGCAATGTTCCAAGCTGGTAGTTTCTTGGGGCCCTTGCAGTTCCACAAGGGGCAAGCAGGATGCTCTTGAGGTCCTACGAGGTCCTCAGAACCAAAGGATGGGTCCAGAGATAGAGAAGTGAGATCACAGATCCCCTGCAACTCACCTCTGCTGGCTGTGTCCAGAGTGGACCTGACTGGAAAGGATTAGTGGAACAGAGTTCCAAGCTGGTTAGTCTCCCTCTAAGGCCTCCAAAGGGGAAGGAGAACACTTTTGAGGTCCAACAAGGCTACTGAGGGACTTATCTTTTAGTATCAGTAAGTTTGAAGTTCAGTATGTAGATATGCCATGTATTTTCAGATTCTGTGCAAGTGAATATATTTTTGAAATTTATGGTATTATCTTCAAAATCTCTCATAACTTCTGGGTTTGGGTGTCAGTAGAAAATAATAATTTAAACATTTTTAAGTTAGCTTTTTATGTCAGAACTTTTGAAATATCTGTAAATCCTATGAACTGCCAAATGATTTTTTTTATGCATAGGTTTGCCAAGCAGAACTTGAACTGGGGACTTGTTTTCAAGCAGTAAATAGCAGAATTCAGCTGCAAATCCTCGAGGCACAATACCTTCCAAGTTCATCAACACCTCTGGCTTTGAGTAAGTGTATCAGTGGTTTAAAGAACATACAATGTGAAGAGGTTCCAGGAGGGTAAGATCTAAAAGATAAGTGCATTAAGGTTTGTCGTTCTCTGGATGTTCAGCTAGGGACTCTGATACATTAGTGAGCAATGCTTGGTTCACCAGTCCACCCTTAGAGCTGAATGTTTAAGAACAACCCTATATCAATAGGTAAGAGTGGGAGGGAATCATCCTCCTGCATTAAAAGTATTTTCACCAAGGAACATTAAAAACATATAAAACTAAGCATTCAATTTAAGAAGTTAGAAAAATAAGAAGTATTAGGAAAGCTGAAGTTGATAAATATACAAAAGACAGTAAAACCAAAAATTTTTTTAAAGCTCTAAAGTCTGAACATTCCAATATTAAGAGCCACAAGAGTTGGTTGTGGGGAATTTTTACTGTTTTTTGTATTTTTCCTAAGTTCATAATTGTTACGTTTGGTTATAGTTCATACAAACCATTTTATCATTGTCAAAGTGCTAGATCTCAAATTTACTCAAGAATATTTACTTCTTTTATTCCAGTACACATAAATTTGCCTATAAAATTGTGGAATTACTATCTCTGGATGTCTAGAGAGTTGAAACTTTTCTTGTAATAATTCTCAATGTGTTTTCTTTTGCTGATAATTGTTTATTCTGTTTGATGTCATTTAGACCAGAGGAATATTAAGTTCATTTGAGGCCACAGTAGTTATTTGTGGTTCTATAGTCATATAACAAACCAGAAGACATTTAAAGTTGATTATTTATATTTTTATAATAATCAGTATATAGGTAAAAATCTTTAGGTAGTAGTTCACATAAAATTTTATAAACTACAGTTTCTTGTTTCCTAGGTTTTTTTGTGAAGGTAGGGATGTTTAGCTCAGGAGAGCTGATTTATAAGAAGAAGACACGCTTACTGAAGGCCTCCAGTGGAAGAGTAAAATGGGGAGAAACTATGATTTTTCCACTCATACAGACTGAAAAAGAAATTGTTTTCCTTATTAAACTTTACAGTCGGAGCTCTGTAAGAAGAAAACATTTTGTAGGCCAGGTTAGTAGTTGTTACTTTGAGTTTCTTCCTGATACATCTCTGTATGTTACTATGAAGTTTATTAACAAAGGAAAGAAGATAAACTTAAGAATGAATATAGGAAGATTATTCAACATTCTAAATTAAAATTCAGTATTGCTTCAGAATCAATTTTGATCAGATGTTTTGTTTTAATATAAATAAAATAACATTTCTGAGTAGTCAAGCTTATTTTATAAGCCTTCTGAACTTTTCAATTTTAAGAGAAGAGAAACCTAAATATGTAAATCACACTTAAGGCTTGAGTATCACATTTATTTTATTCTGTTTCATCTTTTTTTTTTTTTAGTTTCTCTGTATGACATTCTTTTTTTTAAATTTTTTATTATTATTAACTTGAGTATTTCTTATATACATTTCGAGTGTCATTCCCCTTCCCGGTTTCCGGGCAAACATCCCCTTCCCCCCTCCCCTTCCTTATGGGTGTTCCCCTCCCAACCCTCCCCCATTGCTGCCCTCTCCCCAACAGTCTAGTTCACTGGGGTTCAGTCTTAGCAGGACCCAGGGCTTCCCCTTCCACTGGTGCTCTTACTAGGATATTCATTGCTACCTCGAGGTCAGAGTCCAGGGTCAGTCCATGTATAGTCTTTGGGTAGTGGCTTAGTCCTGGAAGCTCTGTTTGGTTGGCATTGCTGTACATATGGGGTCTCGAGCTCCTTCAAGCTCTTCCAGTTCTTTCTCTGATTCCTTCAACAGGGGTCCTGTTCTCAGTTCAGTGGTTTCCTGCTGGCATACGCCTCTGTATTTGCTGTATTCTGGTTGTGTCTCTCAGGAGCGATCTGCATTCACATTTTGATCATCCGTCTTGAGTTTCATTTGTTCTAGGCATCTAGGGTAATTCAAGCATTTGGGCTAATAGCCACTTATCAATGAGTACATACCATGTATGTCTTTCTGTGATTGGGTTAGCTCACTCAGGATGATATTTTCCAGTTCCAACCATTTTGCCTCATGAATTTCATAAAGTCATTGTTTTTGATAGCTGAGTAATATTCCATTGTGTAGATGTACCACATTTTCTGTATCCATTCCTCTGTTGAAGGGCATCTGGGTTCTTTCCAGCTTCTGGCTATTATAAATAAGGCTGCGATGAACATAGTGGAGCATGTGTCTTTTTTATTATGTTGGGGCATCTTTTGGGTATATGCCCAAGAGAAGTATAGCTGGGTCCTCAGGTAGTTCAATGTCCAATTTTCTGAGGAACCTCCAGACTGATTTCCAGAATGGTTGTACCAGTCTGCAATCCCACCAACAATGGAGGAGTGTTCCTCTTTCTCCGCATCCTCGCCAGCATTTGCTGTCACCTGATTTTTTGATCTTACCCATTCTCACTGGTGTGAGGTGAAATCTCAGGGTTGTTTTGATTTGCATTTCCCTTATGACTAACGATGTTGAACATTTCTTTAGGTGTTTCTCGGCCATTCGGCATTCCTCAGCTGTGAATTCTTTGTTTAGCTCTGAACCCCATTTTTTAATAGGGTTATTTGTCTCCCTGCTGTCTAACTTCTTGAGTTCTTTGTATATTTTGGATATAAGCCCTCTATCTGTTGTAGGATTGGTAAAGATCTTTTCCCAATCTGTTGGTTGCCGTTTGTCCTAACCACAGTGTCCTTTGCCTTACAGAAGCTTTGCAGTTTTATGAGATCCCATTTGTCGATTCTTGATCTTAGAGCATAAGCCATTGGTGTTTTGTTCAGGAAATTTTTTCCAGTGCCCATGTGTTCCAAATGCTTCCCTAGTTTTTCTTCTATTAGTTTGAGTGTATCTGGTTTGATGTGGAGGTCCTTGATCCACTTGGACTTAAGCTTTGTACAGGGTGATAAGCATGGATCGATCTGCATTCTTCTACATGTTGACCTCCAGTTGAACCAGCACCATTTGCTGAAAATGCTATCTTTTTTCCATTGGATGGTTTTGGCTCCTTTGTCAAAAATCAAGTGCCCATAGGTGTGTGGGTTCATTTCTGGGTCTTCAATTCTGTTCCATTGGTCTATCTGTCTGTCTCTGTACCAATACCATGCAGTTTTTATCACTATTGCTCTGTAATACTGCTTGAGTTCAGGGTTAGTGATTCCCCCTGAAGTCCTTTTATTGTTGAGGATAGTTTTAGCTATCCTGGGTTTTTTGTTATTCCAGATGAATTTGCAAATTGTTCTGTCTAACTCTGTGAAGAATTGGATTGGTATTTTGATGGGGATTGCATTGAATCTGTAGATCGCTTTTGGCAGAATGGCCATTTTTACTATATTAATCCTGCCAATCCATGAGCATGGGAGATCTTTCCATCTTCTGAGATCTTCTTCAATTTCTTTCTTCAGAGTCTTGAAGTTCTTATTGTACAGATCTTTCCCTTGCTTGGTTACAGTCACACCTAGGTACTTTATATTATTTGGATCTATTATGAAGGGTGTCGTTTCCCTAATTTCTTTCTCGGCTTGTTTCTCTTTTGTGTAGAGGAAGGCTACTGATTTATTTGAGTTAATTTTATACCCAGCCACTTTGCTGAAGTTGTCTATCAGCTTTAGTAGTTCTCTGGTGGAACTTTTGGGATCACTTAAATATACTATCATATCATCTGCAAATAGTGATATTTTGACTTCTTCTTTTTCGATCTGTATCCCTTGACCTCCTTTTTGTTGTCTGATTGCTCTGGCTAGAACTTCAAGAACTATATTGAATAAGTAGGGAGAGAGTGGGCAGCCTTGTCTAGTCCCTGATTTTAGTGGGATTGCTTCAAGTTTCTCTCCATTTAGTTTAATGTTAGCAACTGGTTTGCTGTATATGGCTTTTACTATGTTTAGGTATGGGCCTTGAATTCCTATTCTTTCCAGGACTTTTATCATGAAGGGGTGTTGAATTTTGTCAAATGCTTTCTCAGCATCTAATGAAATGATCATGTGGTTTTGTTCTTTCAGTTTGTTTATATAATGGATCACGTTGATGGTTTTCCAGATATTAAACCATCCCTGCATGCCTGGGATGAAGCCTACTTGATCATGGTGGATGAATGTTTTGATGTGGTCTTGGATTCGGTTTGCCAGAATTTTTTTTTAATATATTTTTTATTATTATTAACTTGAGTATTTCTTATATACATTTGAGTGTTATTCCTTTCCTGGTTTCCGGCAAACATCCCTTCCCCCTCCCTTTCCTTATGGGTGTTCCCCTCCCAACCCTCCCCCCCTTGCTTCCCTCTCCCCAACAGTCTAGTTCACTGGGGGTTCAGTCTTAGCAGGACCCAGGGCTTCCCCTTCCACTGGTGCTCTTACTAGGATATTCATTGCTACCTATGAGGTCAGAGTCCAGGGTCAGTCCATGTATAGTCTTTGGGTAGTGGCTTAGTCCCTGGAAGCTCTGTTTGGTTGGCATTGCTGTACATATGGGGTCTCGAGCTCCTTCAAGCTCTTCCAGTTCTTTCTCTGATTCCTTCAACGGGGGTCCTGTTCTCAGTTCAGTGGTTTCCTGCTGGCATACGCCTCTGTATTTGCTGTATTCTGGCTGTGTCTCTCAGGAGCGATATGCATTCACTTTTTGATCATCCGTCTTGAGTTTCATTTGTTCTAGGCATCTAGGGTAATTCGAGCATTTGGGCTAATAGCCACTTATCAATGAGTACATACCATGTATGTCTTTCTGTGATTGGGTTAGCTCACTCAGGATGATATTTTCCAGTTCCAACCATTTGCCTACGAATTTCATAAAGTCACTGTTTTTGATAGCTGAGTAATATTCCATTGTGTAGATGTACCACATTTTCTGTATCCATTCCTCTGTTGAAGGGCATCTGGGTTCTTTCCAGCTTCTGGCTATTATAAATAAGGCTGCGATGAACATAGTGGAGCACGTGTCTTTTTTATATGTTGGGGCATCTTTTGGGTATATGCCCAGGAGAGGTATAGCTGGATCCTCAGGCAGTTCAATGTCCAATTTTCTGAGGAACCTCCAGACTGATTTCCAGAATGGTTGTAGCAGTCTGCAACCCCACCAACAATGGAGGAGTGTTCCCCTTTCTCCACATCCTCGCCAGCATTTGCTGTCACCTGAGTTTTTGATCTTAGCCATTCTCACTGGTGTGAGGTGAAATCTCAGGGTTGTTTTGATTTGCATTTCCTTATGACTAAAGATGTTGAACATTTCTTTAGGTGTTTCTCAGCCATTCGGCATTCCTCAGCTGTGAATTCTTTGTTTAGCTCTGAACCCAGTTTTTAATAGGGTTATTTGTCTCCCTGCGGTCTATCTTCTTGAGTTCTTTGTATATTTTGGATATAAGGCCTCTATCTGTTGTAGGATTGGTAAAGATCTTTTCCCAATATGTTGGTTGCCGTTTTGTCCTAACCACAGTGTCCTTTGCCTTACAGAAGCTTTGCAGTTTTATGAGATCCCATTTGTCGATTCTTGATCTTAGAGCATAAGCCATTGGTGTTTTGTTCAGGAAATTTTTTCCAGTGCCCATGTGTTCCAAATGCTTCCCTAGTTTTTCTTCTATTAGTATGAGTGTGTCTGGTTTGATGTGGAGGTCCTTTATCCACTTGGACTTAAGCTTTGTACAGGGTGATAAGCATGGATCGATCTGCATTCTTCTACATGTTGACCTCCAGTTGAACCAGCACCTGTGCTATCTTTTTTCCATTGGATGGTTTTGGCTCCTTTGTCAAAAATCAAGTGCCCATAGGTGTGTGGGTTCATTTCTGGGTCTTCAATTCTGTTCCATTGGTCTATCTGTCTGTCTATGTACCAATACCATGCAGTTTTTATCACTATTGCTCTATAATACTGCTTGAGTTCAGGGTTAGTGATTCCCCCTGAAGTCCTTTTATTGTTGAGGATAGTTTTAGCTATCCTGGGTTTTTTGTTATTCCAGATGAATTTGCAAATTGTTCTGTCTAACTCTTTGAAGAATTGGATTGGTATTTTGATGGGGATTGCATTGAATCTGTAGATTGCTTTTGGCAGAATGGCCATTTTTACTATATTAATCCTGCCAATCCATGAGCATGGGAGATCTTTCCATCTTCTGAGGTCTTCTTCAATTTCTTTCTTCAGAGTCTTGAAGTTCTTGTTGTACAAATCTTTTACTTGCTTGGTTAAAGTCACACCGAGGTCTTTTATATTATTTGGGTCTATTATGAAGGGTGTCGTTTCCCTAATTTCTTTCTCGGCCTGTTTCTCTTTTGTGTAGAGGAAGGCTACTGATTTATTTGAGTTAATTTTATACCCAGCCACTTTGCTGAAGTTGTCTATCAGCTTTAGTAGTTCTCTGGTGGAACTTTTGGGATCACTTAAATATACTATCATATCATCTGCAAATGGTGATATTTTGACTTCTTCTTTTTCGATCTGTATCCCTTGACCTCCTTTTGTTGTCTGATTGCTCTGGCTAGAACTTCAAGAACTATATTGAATAAGTAGGGAGAGTGGGCAGCCTTGTCTAGTCCCTGATTTTTAGTGGGATTGCTTCAAGTTTCTCTCCATTTAGTTTAATGTTAGCAACTGGTTTGCTGTATATAGCTTTACTATGTTTAGGTATGGGCCTTGAATTCCTATTCTTTCCAGGACTTTTTATCATGAAGGGGTGTTGAATTTTTGTCAAATGCTTTCTCAGCATCTAATGAAATGATCATGTGGTTTTGTTCTTTCAGTTTGTTTATATAATGGATCACGTTGATGGTTTTCCGTGATATTAAACCATCCTGCATGCCTGGGATGAAACCTACTTGATCATGGTGGATGATTGTTTTGATGTGGTCTTGGATTCGGTTTGCCAGAATTTTATTGAGTATTTTTGCATCGATATTCATAAGGGAAATTGGTCTGAAGTTCTCTTTCTTTGTTGGGTCTTTGTGTGGTTTAGGTATAAGAGTAATTGTGGCTTCATAGAAGGAATTCGGTAGTGCTCCGTCTGTTTCAATTTTGTGGAATAGTTTGGATAATATTGGTACGAGGTCTTCTATGAAGGTCTGATAGAATTCTGCACTAAACCCGTCTGGACCTGGGCTCTTTTTGGTTGGGAGACCTTTAATGACTTCTTCTATTTCCTTAGGAGTTATGGGGTTGTTTAACTGGTTTATCTGTTCCTGATTTAACTTGGGTACCTGGTATCTGTCTAGGAAATTGTCCATTTCCTGCTGATTTTCAAGTTTTGTTGAATATAGGCTTTTATAGTAAGATCTGATGATTTTTTGAATTTCCTCTGAATCTGTAGTTATGTCTCCCTTTTCATTTCTGATTTTGTTAATTTGGACACACTCTCTGTGTCCTCTCGTTAGTCTGGCTAAGGGTTTATCTATCTTGTTGATTGTCTCAAAGAACCAACTTTTGGTTCTGTTGATTCTTTCTATGGTTCTTTTTGTTTCTACTTGGTTGATTTCGGCTCTGAGTTTGATTATTTCCTGCCTTCTACTCCTCCTGGGTGTATTTGCTTCTTTTTGTTCTAGAGCTTTTAGGTGTGCTGTCAAGCTGCTGACATATGGTCTTTCCTGTTTCTTTCTGCAGGCACTCAGCGCTATGAGTTTTCCTCTTAGCACAGCTTTCATTGTGTCCCATAAGTTTGGGTATGTTGTACCTTCATTTTCATTAAATTCTAAAAAGTTTTTAATTTCTTTCTTTATTTCTTCCTTGACCAGGTTATCATTGAGTAGAGCATTGTTCAACTTCCATGTATATGTGGGTGTTCTTCCCTTATTGTTATTGAAGATTAGCTTTAGCCAGTAGTGGTCTGATAGAACGCATTCGATATTTCTATCTTTCTGTATCTGTTGAGGCCTATTTTATGACCAATTATATGGTCAATTTTGGAGAAAGTGCCATGAGGAGCTGAGAAGAAGGTATATCCTTTTACTTTAGGATAGAATGTTCTATAAATATCCGTTAAGTCCATTTGGCTCATGACTTCTCTTAGTCTGTCTACATCTCTGTTTAATTTCTGTTTCCATGATCTGTCCATTGATGAGAGTGGGGTGTTGAATCTCCCACTATTATTGTGTGAGGTGCAATGTGTGTTTTGAGCTTTAGTAAGGTTTCTTTTACGTATGTAGGTGCCCTTGTATTTGGGGCATAGATATTTAGGATTTAGAGTTCATCTTGGTGGATTTTTCCTTTGATGAATATGAAGTGTCCTTCCTTATCTTTTTTGATGACTTTTAGTTGAAAATTGATTTTATCTGATATTAGAATGGGTACTCCAGCTTGCTTCTTCTGACCATTTGCTTGGAAAGTTGTTTTCCAGCCTTTCACTCTGAGGTAGTGTCTGTCTTTGTCTCTGAGGTGTGTTTCCTGTAGGCAGCAGAATGCAGGGTCCTCGTTGCGTATCCAGTTTGTTAATCTATGTCTTTTTATTGGAGAGTTGAGGCCATTGATGTTGAGAGATATTAAGGAATAGTGATTATTGCTTCCGGTTGTATTCATATTTGGATGTGAGGTTATGTTTGTGTGCTTTTCTTCTCTTTGTTTTGTTGCCAAGACGATTAGTTTCTTGCTTCTTCTAGGGTATAGCTTGCCTCCTTATGTTGGGCTTTACCATTTATTATCCTTTGTAGTGCTGGATTTGTAGAAAGATATTGTGTAAATTTGGTTTTGTCATGGAATATCTTGGTTTCTCCATCTATGTTGATTGAGAGTTTTGCAGGATACAGTAACCTGGGCTGGCATTTGTGTTCTCTTAGGGTCTGTATGACATCAGTCCAGGATCTTCTGGCCTTCATAGTTTCTGGCGAAAAGTCTGGTGTGATTCTGATAGGTCTGCCTTTATATGTTACTTGACCTTTTCCTTACTGCTTTTAATATTCTTTCTTTATTTTGTGCGTTTGGTGTTTTGACTATTATGTGACGGAGGTGTTTCTTTTCTGGTCCAATCTATTTGGAGTTCTGTAGGCTTCTTGTATGCCTATGGGTATCTCTCTTTTTTTAGGTTGGGAAGTTTTCTTCTATGATTTTGTTGAAGATATTTACTGGTCCTTTGAGCTGGAGTCTTCACTCTCTTCTATACCTATTATCCTTAGGTTTGATCTTCTCATTGAGTCCTGGATTTCCTGTATGTTTTGGACCAGTAGCTTTTTTTCCGCTTTACATTATCTTTGACAGTTGAGTCAATGATTTCTATGGAATCTTCTGCTCCTGAGATTCTCTCTTCCATCTCTTGTATTCTGTTGGTGAAGCTTGTATCTACAGCTCCTTGTCTCTTCTTTTGGTTTTCTATATCCAGGGTTGTTTTCATGTGTTCTTTCTTGATTGCTTCTATTTCCATTTTTAATTCCTTCAACTGTTTGATTGTGTTTTCCTGGAATTCTTTCAGGGATTTTTGTGACTCCTCTCTATGGGCTTCTACTTGTTTATTTATGTTTTCCTGGAATTCTCTTAGGAATTTTTGCGATTCCTCTCTCTAGGCTTCTACTTGTTTATTTATGTTTTCCTGTGTTTTTCTAAGGGAGTTCTTCATGTCTTTCTTGAAGTCCTCCAACATCATGATCAAATATGATTTTGAAACTAGATCTTGCTTTTCTGGTGTGTTTGGATATTCCGTGTTTGCTTTGGTGGGAGAATTGGGCTCCGATGATGCCATGTAGTCTTGGTTTCTGTTGCTTGGGTTCCTGCGCTTTCCTCTCGCCATCAGATTATCTCTAGTGTTACTTTGTTCTGCTATTTCTGACAGTGGCTAGACTGTCTTATAAGCCTGTGTTTCAGGATTATCTCTAGTGTTACTTTGTTCTGCTATTTCTGACAGTGGCTAGACTGTCTTATAAGCCTGTGTGTTTCAGGAGTGCTGTAGACCTGTTTTCCTGTTTTCTTTCAGCCAGTTATGGGGACAGTTGTTCTGCTTTCGGGCGTGTAGTTTTTCCTCTCTACAGGTCTTCAGCTGTTCCTGTGAGCCTGTGTCTTGAGTTCACCAGGCAAGTCGTTTGTAGCAGAAAAGTTTGTATTACCTGTGGTCCCCAGGCTCAAGTTTGCTCGCAGGATGTTGCCTATGAGTTCTCCGCGGCCTCAGCAACCAGGAAGATCTCTGTTTCATCTTTAACTTTTTATTTAAAATGAGTATTTTATATTATAAAACATATATTATTGATATATTATTAATATATTAGCACAATATATTACTAATATATAATGTTTTAATAATATTAATATATAACATTTTATTTAGTTATAATAGATTTTAAATTCTAGAAAATATCAATTATTAATGTTTATGATAATCATTTGGATAGTTCTGTGGTGGAACTATCCAAATTAAATTAATTAAAATTCTGAGTAATTTGTATAGGGCTTGATAACATTTCAACTTATATAATTCTTTTTTTCTACATTTTCTTTTTTAAATGTTTGATATTTAGTAGACATTGTTAGCTTTTTATCTTAATTATAACTGTTTGTGACAAATTTAAATATTGAAGTCTTTAACTGATGTAAAAACTTTCACTTGACAAATAGTTGCTATTAGTAGTCTAGGTGAGATTTTCAGATTGTATGAAATTTCAGATTTATATGATCTCTAATTTCATATAATTAGACTGCTATTTTAGAGTGGTTCAGCTTTCTCTATTCTTACCTGGAAAGGAGTTTGAATTAAAGAATTCATGGAAATTTAATTTGAGAGATGATTTCCAGGATAATAAATCTGGAGAGCTTCTTCTCTAGTGACCTCAGGTGTCTTGTCACCATAAAGAATCATATGTGGGATCCAGTTGTCCCAGTCTATCAACCCAAATACTGTTAAAGTTACCTGTGTTAAGTATTACATCCTATGTAAGATGTTGTTTGAAGGAAAGTTATTTTTAGGCCAAGATAGAAAAAGAATTGAAAACCAATGACTTACTCAAATCTGTTAGAAGAATTAGAAACTAGGTCTCAGGTAAGTTAATTCCAAGGTTACAGCATATGTTAGTGTTATAGCCAAGACAAAGATTCAGGTTTTTTCAGTTATGTGTCCACCTTATCTCCATGTTATAAACTTATTGTGATGCCTTGTATTTGCACAAGTTTCTCCAGACCATTCACATGTATTATCTATAATTATAGAAGTGATAGGTATGATGAAATTATCATGGATCAAGAATGATCATTTTATTACGTTTCAATTAAGATTAGAGTTTCATTTAATGAAAAAGGTGCTCAAATGTAATTTCTTCTTTTTTTTCCTCCATCTTTATTAACTTGGGTATTTCTTGTTTACATTTCGATTGTTATTCCCTTTCCCGGTTTCTGGGCCAACATCCCCATAACCCTTCCCCCTCCCCTTCTATATGGGTGTTCCCTCCCCATCCTCCCCCCATTACCGCCCTCCCCCAACAATCACGTTCACTGGGGGTTCAGTCTTAGCAGGACCAAGGGCTTCCCTTCCACTGGTGCTCTTACTAGGCTATTCATTGCTACCTATGAGGTTGGAGCCCAGGGTCAGTCCATGTATAGTCTTTGGGTAGTGGCTTAGTCCCTGGAAGCTCTGGTTGCTTGGCATTGTTGTTCATATGGGGTCTCAAGCCCCTTTAAGCTCTTCCAGTCCTTTCTCTGATTCCTTCAAGGGGGTCCCGTTCTCAGTTAAGTGGTTTGCTGCTGGCCTTCGCCTATGTATTTGCTGTATTCTGGCTGTGTCTCTAAGGAGAGATCTACATCCAGTTTCTGTCTGCCTGAATTTCTTTGCTTCATCCATCTTATCTAGTTTGGTGGCTGTATATGTATGGGCCACATGTGGGGCAGGCTCTGAATGGGTGTTCCTTCTGCCTCTGTTCTAAACTTTGCCTCCCTATTCCCTCCCAAGGGTATTCTTGTTCCCCTTTTAAAGAAGGAGTGAAGCGTTGACATTTTAGTCATCCTTTTTGAGTTTCATGTGTTCTGTGCATCTAGGGTACTTCAATCATTTGGGCTAATATCCACTTATCAATGAGTGCATACCCTGTGTGTTTTTCTGTGATTGGGTTGCCTCACTCAGGATGATATTTTCCAGTTCCATCTATTTGCCTATGAATTTCATAAAATCATTGTTTTTGATAGCTGAGTAGTATTCCATTGTGTAGATGTACCATATTTTCTGTATCCATTCCTCTGTTGAAGGGCATCTGGGTTCTTTCCAGGTTCTGGCTATTATAAATAAGGCTGCGATGAACATAGTGGAGTCTTTGTTATATGTTGGGGCATCTTTTGGGTATATGCCCAAGAGAGGTATAACAGGGTCCTCAGGTCCAATTTTCTGAGGAACCTCCAGACTGATTTCCAGAATGGTTGTACCAGTCTGCAATCCCACCAACAATGGAGGAGTGTTCCTCTTTCTCCACATCCTTGCCAGCATCTGCTGTCACCTGAGTTTTTGATCTTAGCCATTCTCACTGGTGTGAGGTGAAATCTCAGGGTTGTTTTGATTTGTATTTCCCTTATGACTAAAGATGTTGAACATTTCTTTAGGTGTTTCTCAGCCATTCAGCATTCCTCAGCTGTGAATTCTTTAACTCTGAACCCCATTTTTTAATAGGGTTATTTGTCTCCCTGCAGTCTAACTCCTTGAGTTCTTTGTATATTTTGGACATAAGCCCTCTATCAGTTGTAGGATTGGTAAAGTTCTTTTCCCAATCTGTTGGTTGCTGTTTTGTCTTAACAACAGTGTCCTTTGCCTTACAGAAGCTTTGCAGTTTTGTGAGATCCCCTTTGTCGATTCTTGATCTTAGAGCATAAGCCATCGGTGTTTTGTTTAGGAAATTTTCTCCAGTGCCCATGTGTTTGAGATTCTTCCCTACTTTTTCTTCTGGTAGTTTGAGTGTATCTGGTTTGATGTGGAGGTCCTTGATCCACTTGGACTTAAGCTTTGTACAGGGTGATAAGCATGGATCGATCTGCATTCTTCTACATGCTGACCTCCAGTTGAACCAGCTCCATTTGCTGAAAATGCTATCTTTTTTCCATTGGATGGTTTTGGCTCCTTTGTCAAAAATCAAGTGACCATAGGTGTGTGGGTTCATTTCTGGCCTTCAATTCTATTCCACTGGTTTACCTGTCAGTCTCTGTATCAATACCATACAGTTTTTTTTATCACTATTGCTCTGTAATACTGCTTCAGTTCAGGGATAGTGATTCCCCCGGAAGTCTTTTTATTGTTGAGGATAGTTTTATCTATCCTGGGTTTATTGTTATTCCAGATGAATTTGCAAATTGTTCTGTCTAACTCTATGAAGAATTGGGTTGGAATTTTGATGGGGATTGCATTGAATCTGTAGATGGCTTTTGGTAAAATGGCCATTTTTACTATATTAATCCTGCCAATCCATGAGCATGGGAGATCTTTCCATTTTCTGAGATCTTCAATTTCCTTTTTCAGAGGCTTGAAGTTATTGTCATACAGATATTTCACTTGCTTGGTTAGAGTCACACCAAGGTATTTTTATGTTATTTGGGAATATTGTGAATGGTGTCATTTCCCTAATTTCTTTTTCAGCCTGTTTATCCTTTGAGTAAAGGAAGGCTACTGATTTGTTTGAGTTAATTTTATATCCAGCCACTTTGCTGAAGTTGTTTATCAGGCTTAGTAATTCTCTGGTGGAACTTTTGGAGTTACTTAAATATACCATCATATCATCTGCAAATGTTGTCTGATTGCTCTGACTAGAACTTCAAGAACTATATTGAATAAGTAGGGAGGGAGTGTGCAGCCTTGTCTAGTCCCTGATTTTAGTGGGATTGCTTCAAGTTTCTCTCCATTTATTTTAATGTTAGTTACTGGTTTACTATATATGGCTTTTACTATGTTTATGTATGGGCTTTGAATCTTTCCAGGATTTTATCATGAAGGGGTGTTGAATTTTGTCAAATGCTTTCTCAGCATCTAATCAGATGATCATGTATGGGGTTTTTTTTTTTTTTTGAGTTTGTTTATATCGTAGATTATTTTGATGGATTTCTGTGTATTGAACCATCCCTGCATCCCTGGGATAAAGCCTACTTGATCATGATGTATGATCCTTTGGATGTGTTGTTGGATTCAGTTTGCGAGAATTTTATTGAGTATTTTCGTGTCAATATTCATAAGGGAAATTTATCTGAAGTTCTTTTTTTTTCCTTGGGTCTTTGTGTGGTTTATGTATAAGCATGATTGTGGCTTCATAGAAGGAATTGGGTAATGCTCCTTCTGTTTAAATTTTGTGGAGTAGTTTGGACAGTATTGGTATGATAGAATTCTTCACTAAGCTTATCTAGTCCTGGGCTCTTTTTGGTTCAGAGAGTTTCTTAGGTTGAATTGAGCCACATAATCCAGAATGATTCAATACCTTAAATATTTTAACATTTAAAGGTCAAATCATCAAGCACCTGTTGAAAAAGTCGATTGATATTTATTTAAAGTTATGTTATCGAAACTTGTCCATATGTCTCAACAGTAAGAATACTTATTTATACTCGTTAAGTAATATTTGTCAAATTGAATGGTTGTGATGTTTCTTTACAGCTCTGGATAAGTGAAGACAGTAATAACATCGAAGCAGTGAACCAATGGAAAGAGACAGTTACAAATCCAGAAAAGGTTGTTATCAAGTGGCACAAGTTAAATCCATCTTGAAAACTTCGGACATTAATTTAGTGAAGAGACAGCTTGATGATCTTTTAGAAGAAACAAATTTCTAAACCTTGCAATGAGTTTTACCAGGTATACAAAGTGAATGAAATGTTTTAAAATGGTGCCAAAATATGATAAAATAAAAGGGTAGTAGTAGTAGGTCAATGTAATGGATTATAAAATCTATAAAAATATGAATCATAGATAGATATTTCTATATTAGTTTTGCTTTTGTTTTTAAGATATTCAAATCACATCAGTCTAGACATCAGTCTTTTTTTTTTTTTTTTTGTTTTTTTTTTCGGAGCTGGGGACCGAACCCAGGGCCTTGCGCTTCCTAGGTAAGCGCTCTACCGCTGAGCTAAATCCCCAGCCCTGACATCAGTCTTTTTAAAAGTACTATTAGATATTTACAAGACTTTACTACTTTTCCAGTGCTAGACATGATTAATTAGATTTTGGTTATACTGTTTATATCTTTATATGTATTCTTCTCACATCAAAAATGAATAGAAACATCCCATTAATTTTTTCCTATATTTGAGGAAAATTTATAGCCTTACTTCTTTTTATCTGTAAGCTATTGCATGGTCATTTTATAAGCTGCTTATTTCCTGGAGAATTAGAGAATTATCTAGATTTTTTAAAGAGTAAACAAAGCTTGGAGCTAGCAGGATTGCTTGGTGCATAAAGGAGCTTGTTAGCACACTGACAATTTGAGTTCCATCCCTGTAATGCAACATGATGGAAGGAAAGAACCAATTTGTCCATATTGTTCACTGTCATTAACATGTATGCCATCACACACACAAAATAAATAAATAAATAACTTAAAAGAGATTAAATAAAGGTAAACTGAAGATCAAAATATACACATTTTGCTTTCGTCCTCATTTTTAACCTTTATTTTTTTTTTAGAATTAAGACAAAATATCTTACATTTGGGACAACTTAATTTAGCAAAATTAAATTAGCTTAAATAGCAAATTCAGTATTTTATAATCATTAGTTCTTTGTTTCAATTTTTGATGTAAATTATTTGTTCCATAATCCACAGTGTTAAAGTATTTTACCATTTTAAATAATCATATCAGGTAACAATATGTAGAATGCAAATATATTTCTACTGTAGGTTTAATTCTGGTACATATTAGAATTTAACATAGGCAGAGTATTTCTGCTTGGATGGGCACAAAAGTGTGGCTGAAACAAAACAATTTTAGGAAGAAGCAAGCAACAGTTTCTAATCTTATAGTTTATTTTTGCCAGTAAGTAAATAATGGATCAATGTTCCTGATCAGCCTGCCTGCCCTCTCCCCACCTCCTTCCCCCTCCCTGCCTCCCTCTCTCTCTCTCTCTCCCACACATTTTAGGCCAGAGAAATAACATGTTATAATGTAGGAATAACCTTTTAAATTCTAGTTCTTTATAGTCTAGTTATCACATTAGAATCTACATTGAACCATTATGTAGCTATTGCCTAGATTTTAGGGTACTAATGGTATTGACCAGAATTCTTTTCCACTGTGAATTTTGAAATAATATCTTTAGACTTGTGAAAGATGGAGTATTGGTCAGTACTCACATGTTCTTTTAGGAGAAACCATCCTTTTTGATAGTGATAATGTTTTGATCATTGAGCCTTCCACTTTCTTTCAGTTAAGTTTAACAAATTGCACTTTTTAAAGTAGGCCCAGAATTTTCCTACATCTACTCTTTCATTCTCAGTATAGGCACAGCCTCCTGGACTATCAACATCTTATACCCAAATAAGACATTTGTCAGTACTGATTAACCTGTACCAACACATCACAGGCTTTATTTTTAAAAAAACTAGAATTTTATTTTTCACTGTTTTTATTGTTTTGCTACTTTTAATTCCTAAATTTAATACATGTCATTTGTTTAATTCTGTTGTAATGATCTATTAATTTTAAGCATAGGTATAATAGGAAATTTGCAGAAAAGATATGCTTTCTTGATTTCCCAGACTTCTAGAGATCTTAGATAAGTCTATACAAAGAAAATTTCTTTTTAAAGAACTTTTAGGTAGGAAAGTATTAATAGATGAAGATTTTTTAATGTTTTAATCACTTAAGCATTTTTCAGCTGAACTTATACTTAATGTAAACATGTATATTCATTGTGTCCTTGAAATTTTTATGTGAAAACGTAAATGCAAACACTACTGTGTTAATAGGCATTCTTGGGGAGAAAAGCAATTAGGACCCAATAACAACAACTGAAGCACTATGCAAAAATCATTTTCTTTTGTATTGTGTAGGATTTACTTGACTCTTACTTACTTGTAAAAGGAAAAAGGAACCAAAATGATGCTGGGAAGCCAGCTGGAAATAATTAAAATTCACAACAGGAAGGATATTATTCATTTATAAGCTGTATCACTTAGTATATATTAAACACACATACACACATATGTACACACACACACATACACGTATACATATCACAAAAAGTTACACACCATGTCAAAATATCACTGTTTGGCACTGATTTAATTTTACACAATGCTATTATTTTAACAATATTTCTTCTTTCTCCCTTTCTTTCATTTCATCTCTTTCTTTTTTAATGAATTGGCATACTGTTTACTTCCCAGGTTTTGCAAACATCCTTAATATCTTGGTATAATAAACATTTCAATTCAAATAGCAACTGCAAATTGGTATGCAGAAGAATGGAATGAATCTGTTTGCTCAGTTGCATACAACAATATGCTATGTGAATTAGTTCAGAGACATCTAACATGTTTCTTTATCTCTCTCTCATCTATCCATGGAGTCACCTAGCTTACAGCTTCACTAGAAAGCTCAGCATTGTCTAAGAGATGTCAGATAACAAAGTGATTTTAAAAGAACTCAGTTGTCTGTCTCATCTCCCATTTTTATGTGACCTCTACAACCCAATTAGTCTACTTTCATGTGACTTTTAGTCACATGCCCTTCTGACAATTTTGCCTTTTGTGAACTTTTTTTTTCCTTTTTTTCTTTATTAACTTGAGTATTTCTTATTTACGTTTCGAATGTTGTTCCCTTTCCCGGTTTCCGGGCCAACATCCCCCTAACTCCTCCCCCTCCACTTCTATATGGGTGTTCCCCTCCCCATCCTCCCCCCATTACCACCCTCCCCCCAACAACCACGTTCGCTGGGGGGTCAGTCTTAGCAGGACCAAGGGTGATCTTACTAGGCTATTCATTGCTACCTATGAGGTTGGAGCCCAGGTTCAGTCCATGTATAGTCTTTGGGTAGTGGTTTAGTCCCTGAAAGCTCTGGTTGCTTGGCATTGTTGTTCATATGGGGTCTCAAGCCCCTTTAAGCTCTTCCAGTCCTTTCTCTGATTCCTTCAAGGGGGTCCCATTCTCAGTTCAGTGGTTCGCCTATGTATTTGCTGTATTCTGGCTGTGTCTCTCAGGAGAGATCTACATCCGGTTTCTGTCGGCCTGCACTTCCTTGCTTCATCCATCTTGTCTAATTGGGTGGCTGTATATGTATGGGCCACATGTGGGGCAGGCTCTGAATGGGTTTTCCTTTTGTGAACTCTTAATTTAGCTAGTTTCCAGCATCTGAACTTTGATCATGCTGCCTCTTTCACATAGACTTTCCTTCTCTAACTATTGTATTTTTTGTTCTTCATTCAGAGGAACTTTCATAGCTTACATATGGAAATAACCCCTCATATCTCTGAAAAAACATGTATGTTTTTACTGTGTTTTGTTGTTTTTTACCTTATTTAAGGGGGAATTTACCCCATCTACTAAAATTCCTTATGGGTTATTTATGCCTCAGAACGCCAAGATTTTTTCCTCTGAACATTTTAGCTGTTGATTGAATATTAAAAGTGCCTTTCTGCAGCTTTTCTTATCCACTGATATAAGTTTTAGATATTTTGTGGCTTGAAAGAACTTTTAACCATAACCATTATAATGATGATGGCTGTTAAGTACATACAAATGAGTAAAATCTGAACATTTAATTAGATGTTGCATGTATTTTTCATAAGGTAACAAGAAAATCTTTCAGTAAAAACTATTTGTAACTGTATAATTATTTGTCACTTAGGATTCTCGATTCCTTCTAAAAAGCACCTTGAGTTATTTTAGACTAGGAATGCCAGGAAGAAGACAGTGAAAACTGTCTAATTCTGACATGAGAGAACAAGAGATACTCTATGTAGCATAGTGTTTGCTTCAATTTTGGCATCTAAACTTTGAACATGCTGCCTCTTCCACATAGACTTTCTTTCTCCATGGAAATAATCCCTTATACCTCCAAATCTAACCAGACTTCTGGTCTGGAAGATGTTAGAGATCGTGCTATGTTTATGTGCATAATTCTATAACCCCAAGAAAAGTGAATAGAGAACAGATACCTTGGATACATTTGGGAAAAATGTTCACCTCCTTTGATTCTAAAGAAGCCAAAGGGTTAAATGGCCATGTCTAGTATACTTTTGAATTTACGACACATGGGTTTTTATTAAGGACTCCAAGATAAATATGAACAGAGTAGCAGCATGCCAAAAGAGAATATAGGGTATTGCCACTCGGTATGACATTATGCCCAGGTCCATTTTATTTCTCTGTTTCATGAATATGTGCATTCCTTTTATTGTGATTGTAAAATTAAGTGTACTCAACCCCCCAAAAGAATTATTATAGTTCTTCAAAACTCGAATTTTATTTTGTTACAGACAAAGGTGAGTGTTATCCAAGTTTTAGTGATTTCCTAGTATTTCTTTTCTTGGTCATAATTTTTAATGTTGTCATCTACTTAAAAATCTGATTTTTAAAACAAATGGTAACAACTAATATTTCCATTAAATCAATACGGACAAAGTTTCTTTATGCTTCCTTAGATGGCAAAGAGGTAACTACTCCAAATAAGGTATTTTAAAAAATGTGTTGATAATTATTCAGTAATGCTTTTTAATATTATCATGTCATGGGATTTTAAGGTCACCATTCTTTAGTTTTTGAGGATGGAAGATAGTTTTTTCAAAAAGTTTGCTTCTTATGATATAATGATTTATTTCAGCAGAAGTAAGTTTAATTGATTGTGGTATTAAGTTGGCCTTCAGTTTAATTTCTGGGTCTTTTAACTTCTTTTATTACATAATGTATGCTGTTTTAATCATGAAATGACTAAAATTGTAAATGAGCCACATTATATATTGAGATACAATAAAACATCATTGTTTATACTGACATTTTATATTTTACGTATTTTATTTATGAAATAAACCAGAATAAGCATGGTTATAATTTAAAAACATTGGATGTATAGATAAAATGCTTTGGGCATCCAATTAAAGAAGAATTAAATGAAGAGGAAGGCAGTAGGAAAGGTTTGGTTGATCCCACATGTATACATCCAAGAAATCTGGTAGCCCTAACTCATCATTACTGACTGCCCATCTGGAAATCTTGGTTTCTTTTGTCAGCTGACTCAATGACAAGCCTTTATACTTCCACTTGTTTCACTCTTTAATGGACCTCTCTTTTTATTACTTAGTAGGTCTTATATCCTGCTTGCAAAGGAAATATGTTTGGATTCTCTCAACTACCTTTCTATCATACCTACAAGTTTAGTTTTGCTTTCATCTATTCTTTCCACTTCACGTTGGCTAGCTAGACCTTGTAAATTCTGAATCCATTCCTTTTAGCCTTTTCTAGGTTTACATTCTATTTATTAGGCCCTGTTTTCCCTATTTGTTGTGCCTCTTCATCTAGATTCCTTGAACTATATAGACATAATTTCATAGTGTAAATTTCAATATTGACAAATAAACCTGTAAAAATTACATTGGAAAGAATGTCCAGTTTTGTATGTTAAAATTCCAACCCCTATAAAATGGATGGTATGGGAAGTTGGTGTTTGGGACATGCTTAGGTCTTTAGAATGGAGCCCTCATGACTGAGATAAGGGTTCTTTTAAAAGACATTCAGGAATGATTGATCCTTTGCCCTTTCTGCCAAGGAAGATTATGTAAGAATATGACTGAGGCAGCATGCCTTCATCAGAAACCAATTTAACAGCACCTTGGTATCCGGCTTCTTATACTCTTAAACTGTTTGTAAGCTACATGATATTTTTAGAACATAGTCCTCTAATCAAAGCAGCCATAATCTTCCTTCTTTTGAGAGAGCATTTTGTTTGGACCTGTTGACTGTTGACATTCCTTGAGGGGAGAAAGGTGTCTGAGGGGTCATTGGACCCTCATCTGAGATTCCAGGTCCTCCTGTCAGCCATTTGTGTTCAATTCTGAACTAATTGCATGGAGTATGCTGAAGAAGGTTAATTGCAGACTCCATCCTTGTGGTTATGGAGAAGCTATCATATGCACTGGATGAAGACTTACTGGTACAGTAGCTACTGCTAAGTTGAGACATAACATTGGATGAAGGTCAAATACTGATGTTGTCTGGTCTTGTAACTCTCTCTTACTTTTCTATGGGCCATAATCTGATGGCCTCTGGAAAGTTAACTGTAGTTATTCTGTGTCTAAAAGCCAGTTTTCTGGTAATTAGTTCCTGCTGTTAGCAGCAGGGGACTAGGTAAAGAAGTTTTAATTGCTAGGGCTCTTTTCTTTATGGCTTTCTTGTTGGCCAGGTGAGATGTGTGTAGCTTGTTAACTCTTTGTGAACTAGAGAAAAAAGAAAAGAAGAGAAGGAAAGAAGGAAAAGGGAAAATTGGCACATGTAGAAAAACACTCATCCACTCTGGATAAAGCAGATAAACAGCCTTTATTTTCTTTTCTCAATATATGTACTGTCTCTAAAAATTACCTCATATAGCTATCAGATAGAACCATTATAGCAAGATAATTGATTACATGAATTTTCAATACTATTAAATTTCAATAAGTTCACAGTAAGCTTAAGGCAATAATTCATGTCATAAATCACTAAGACAAAAGGAACAGCAGCAAAAATGTTTACATGTCTTTCAGGTAAGACTAGTATCTTACCAAACATTCATTATTTGTTACTAGACCCATAAGTACATTATAAGTTAAAGCAATAATTTTTAAGATTTATTTATTTTAACATATGTGAGTAATTTGTTTCAAGCCTGTTTTCTTTTAGTTTGGTTAGCCAGTGGCACATGAAGGTTTATAGACTTCTTATTTGCAGCATTTATACTATAGAGGACTTGAAATTACTTGTATAATTTTAGGAATTCTATAAATCATTATTAGTAATTATGAAATCATCAATTTATCTATACAGCATTACTAGATGGGAGTACATTTTCATGTTGGTCTGCAGGAAATCTGCCCAATAGAGTGGGCTAATGCCCAGGTATCATTAGGCTATGTAATAGTGACAGGAAAGGCATATCAGCAGCAAGAAGCAATCTT
Source organism: Rattus rattus (assembly GCF_011064425.1). NCBI lineage: Eukaryota > Metazoa > Chordata > Mammalia > Rodentia > Muridae > Rattus > Rattus rattus. The sequence goes on along the minus strand of NC_046160.1, from coordinate 120,102,116 downwards.
GAGATGAAATCTCTTGGGACCTTGCCTCACAGAGCTCACCCATTCCAGGGCATGCAAAATAGTGGGCCATCTCCAGAAAAATTCATTTGCATGTGTTTAATCTTTCCTACATGGCTTCTGACAGCCACCCACACACTGTACTAAGCATGCTGTGTAAGTGAGCCCAATAAATCTATTCGTTCTCCCTGGTTGAATTTTGGAGAACTTTGGTGAACTTTGATTTGCTGTTGGGAACTTATAAGGAGGGTACTTATGTATTCCTATGGATAGGATTTTGCCAACATCATTTATTTTGTTATATCATTCACTAAACTAGGAGTAAAATTACATAAAATGGGAAATAATGCAGTGTGCTTCTTAAAGTATGTTCTCCCAGGTTCCCAAAGTTTCCTAAGTCATGCTGTATGACTGAATTTATAAGTAGGAAGAATGTTTGCTCACATCAGAGTTCCTTTTCTATTATCTCAAGAGTTTCTATTCTTTCATATTTTCACAAGGCTGCTGCCACCCTGTCAAAGACCCAGCTTTACTTTATATGCTAATCACAAGTCATAAGGTTTCAGGTTAACCATAATAAATGTCTTATTTGGTTATGTGTTACAACTTGCTATAACCCTTCCTCATAATTTTTCCTAGGATAGTTCATAGAACCTAGGGGAATATTTTATTTATATAGCAGTGTATTATAAAGGACAAAATTTATAAGCAGCCACAGGAAAAGATGCATAGAGTAAGATACAGGGAATGATTATGGCACTTGAAACTTCATATACACTGTACAGGCTAACCTAATGTCAAGTTGACACAAATTAGAGTGATCTGAGAGGAAGGACTCCCAATTGAGAAGATATCTCCATAAGATTGGGCTATAGGCAAGTCTGTAGGGCATTTTCTTTATTATATATGAGTACACTGTAGCTGTCTCCAGACACATGAAGACGGCATCAGATCTCATTACAGATGGTTGTGAGCCACCATGTGGTTGCTGGGATTTGAACTCAGGTCCTCAGGAAGAGCAGTCAGTGCTCTTAACCTCTGAGCCATCTCTCCAGCCCCTGTAGGGCATTTTCTTAATTAATGATTGGTAGGGGAAGGACTGGCCCATGGAGGGTTGGGCCACCCCTAGGCTGGTGGTCCTGGGTTATACAGGAAAGCAGCTGAGCAAGCCAAAGAGAGCAAGCCAGTAAGCAGTGTCTCTCTATGACTCCTACATCAGTTACTGCTTCCATGTTTCTGCCCTGTTTGAGTTCCTGACTTCCTTCAGTGATAGAGTATGAATGTGCAAGCAGAAGCTAAATAAACCTTTTCCTCCACAAATTGCCTTTAGTAATGGTGTTTTATAATAGCAAAAGTAAATAAAAATAAGAGAGAAATTAGTACCAGGAGTGGGCTTTGAACCCACACAGACATATTCCCTTTTCCCTTAACTTGCTCTAGCAATACTAACCCAAACTAAGACATATACCTTCTGGATACACCCACCTACTTGCCACTTTACTGTGTTCACCAATTGAGAAGATCTCTGAAACTGTTCAGTTTATTACACCGGCATTGATCAATTACAAGTATTGGTTATAGCTGAAGGAACTCAATCTCTAAGAGTTTGAAGGAACCCTTTTCTTCATCAGGAGTTGCTAGGTGAACTCAAAGTTTCAGTGCTCCAAATGTATTTTTCATGGAATCTGGTCCCACCTTTATATTTAGATTTCCAAAAGTCATCTCATTAAATTCAGGGCAATTTGAGAGGAGGTTGCTGTGACTAACAAGATGATACTTTCACCTTAATTTCTTTGAAGCTGTATCAGGAACCAGGTTTTTTCTAAAAAAAGTACAACAGGATTAGCCCATGAACTTAAGGTCTTTGAAGTTATGTTTCACTAACTAGGGAAAATCAAATACGTATTTATTATATCAGTGTCACACATTGGAACCCTTTCCTCTCTCATCTTTAGTATTTACTCTAGTTGGAAATCTACATCCTTAATAGGTCTTGATTCTATTTATTCTTCATCTCAAGTGTCTTTTCCTTACTCAATGGCAATACTATCTTTCACTTGTGTATTGTAGTCTACCCATAATTGAACTTCTGCCTGCCTTTTGTGCATCTCCAGTAAATTCTTCCAAGAGCCAGAACGATTCATTTTGAATACAAATCTAATTGTCATATCTTAGGTTTCATTATCCTTGGTATGAACTCCAAAATGCTTAGCAGTTTACCAAGGCCTTTTTTTCTTGTAGGATAAGTTTATTTCTATTCTCTAGCATGCAATATAAAGGGGCTTGTGCATTATACTAGCAAATAATTGATTAGCAGGAGGAAAAGTAAAGACATACAGATTTTAGTAATATTTACATAGGTGTTGATAGAAAACAGAATGTGAGCTTATAAACCTTTTTAATGAAGAGCTAGAGACTGAGCTTCAAGGTAGATAAATTGTGAAGATGTGACTAATATATGTTAATTATCATGGAAGATAAGTGTTATTTTAGTTAGATCTGTTTTCATAAAATCTTGGTGTTAACTCTCCACTTCAAGTAATAGAAATGTCTTTTTTTTCCCCATGAGAGGATAAGACAAGGGAGAGGGATGAGAGAGAGAGAGAGAGAGAGAGAGAGAGAGAGAGAGAGAGAGAGAGAGAGAGAGAGAGAGAGAGAGAGAGAGAGAGGAAGAGGAGGGGAGAGGAGTAGAGGCTGGCCATGAACATGTGGAGGGAAGTGGGGAGGAGAATGGGGAGAGAAGGTACAAAGGGGGAAGAGGGGAAGAGCAAAAACGCAAGAGTAAGAGTGACATTTCTTCAACTGGTAGTAGTGAGAGCAACATTATAGAGGATAATTTATGTCCTTTTCTCCTGTGTTGGATATTTTCTGTTGCTATGATGAAACACTATGACCAAAATAACCTATAGAAGGATGAGTTTATCTGATCTTAGAGTTCTAGATGGGTAAGACTGCTGCCATCTCAGTGGGGATATGTGGATGGTGTCTGTAGAAACAATCTAAGAACTCATATCATGAATTAAATAGGAAGAAGTGCATGGCTTTTAAACCTCAAACTACCAATGGCATACTTCCTTCAACATGGGAACACCTCATAAGTTTACCAAAATAGCACCACCGTCTGGGATCAAATATTCAAATATCTGAGCCTATGGGAGACCGACTGCCACACAAACCATAAGAACTCTTCCTATATCTACTAATTCTCAACTACCTTCAGCTCAAACAATCCTTATGCCAAAATGTCAGGCTCCATATCTAATCTTATGTCTAAAGGCCTGTCATACTGTAAGGAATGATTGCATTAGAATTATGAGAGGGCTCTTGTTTGTTTTTAATGATCAATCATGAAACATGGACTGAATCACAGAAAAGTTTATGAAAATGAAACTTACATTTAAAAACCCTGAGATAAGGAGGTATGCCACACCAGGAACATTATAGAAGGAAACAGACTCTACTAAGGATAACTGGAAGAGAAGTGGTAGGCAAGTGTGTTTTATTGGGGAACAAAGACTGCACAACTAAAAGGTATAGTAGGATTTCATCGGTACATTTACATATAAATGGACAATAGAAGGCAAATAGAGGGTTTATGGCAGAGACCTACCACGGGTAGCATTTCATTGCCTATGTAGGGTATTAATACACTGGGACTATAGGGGCTTGAGGCAGCAAGACAATAGAAGAATTGAAACATTTACAATACCTCTGCATGATCTAGCTCTGCTTAACTTTCTCACCACATAGTACAGTTTGTTATGTTTAGGAGTGCTGATTTCTTCTATGTAGAAGCTTTCCCATTTGACACTCCCTTTACTTGATTCATTGGTGTTACATATTGTTTAGGTTCCCACTTAAATCTGTCCTGCAAAAAAAAGATTCCTTTTTCAAATAATTTAAGTAATATTTAGTTCTGTCTTAATGCTTTTATCTGCTTATAGGTTTTATTATACTTGTTTGAGTGAGGAACAATCCCCAATAGATTTATGTATTTGAACACGTGCTCTTCATTTGATGGTGCTGTTTGAGGGTTGGTTAAAGTTTAGGAGGTGCAAACTTTTGCAACACTTTATTTAATATCTCTCCTATATTTCCATGAAAAATAAGAATTCTTTGTTGCCTTTCTTTTATTTTTTTATTGGATATATTTCTTTACTTACATTTCAAATGTTATTCCCTTTTCTGATTTCCTGTCCATAAGCACCCATTCCTCCCTACTCCCTCCCCCATATGGGTATTCCCTCTATACATCCCCCTTATTGCCACCCCATATTCCCTGGCACTAGGGGTCCAACCTTGGCAGGACCAAGGGCATCCCCTTCCACTGGTGCCCCAACAAGGCTATTCTCTGCTACATATGCAGTTGGAGCCCTGGGTCAGTCCATATATAGTCTTTCAGTAGTGGTTTAGTCCCTGGAAGCTCTGGTTGGTTGGCATTGTTTTTTTTTACAGGGTTGCAAGCTCCTTCACCTCTTTCAATACTTCCTCTAATTCCCCCCAAGGGGGTCCTATTCTCAGTTTAGTGGTTTACTGCTAGCATTGACCTCTGTATTGGACATGATCTGGATGTGTCTCTCAGCAATGATCTATATCCGGTCCCTTTCAGCAGGCATTTTTTAGCTTCATCAATCTTATATAGTTTCAGTGGCTGTATATATATGGGCCACACATGGGTCAGGCTCTGAATGGCCATTCCTTGAGTCGCTGCTCTAAACTTTGCTTCCACTATCCCCTCCTATGGATGTTTTTTCCCCTTTTAAGAAGGAGTGGGAGCATCTGCATTTTGATTATCCTTCTTCTTCTTGAGCTTCCTGTGGTCTGTAGATTGCATCTTGGGTAATTCCAGCTTTTTGACTAATAACCACTTATGAATGAGTGCATACCAAGTGTGTTTTTCTGTGATTGAGTAACCTCACTCAGGATGATATTTTCTAGTTCATTCCATTTGCCTATGAATTTCACGAAGTCATTGTTTTTGATAGCTAAGTAGTACTCCATTGTGTGGATGTTCCACAATTTTTGAATCCATTCCTCTGTTGAAGGGCATCTGGGTTCTTTCCAGCTTCTAGCTGTTATAAATAAGGCTGCTATGAACATAGTGGAGCATGTGTCTTTGTTGTATGTTGGAACATCTTTTGGGTATATGCCCAAGAGAGGTATAGCTGGGTCCTCAGGGAGTGGAATGTCCAATTTTCTGAGGAACCTCCAGACTGATTTCCAGAGTGGTTGCACTAGTTTGCAATCCCACCAACAATGGAGGAGTGTCCCCCTTTCTCCACAGCCTTGCCAGCATCTGCTGTCACCTGAATTTTTTTTATCTTAGCCATTCTGGCTGGTGTGAGGTAAAATCTCAGGGTTGTTTTGATATGCATTTCCCTGATGGCTAAGGATGTTGAACATTTCTTTAGGTGCTTTTTGGACATTTGATAATCCTCAGCTGAGAATGTTTTGTTTAGCTCTGTACCCCATTTTTTAATAGGGTTATTTGGCTCTCTGGAGTCTAACTTCTTGAGTTCTTTATATATTTTGAATATTAGACCTTTATCAGATGTAGGATTGGTAAAGATCCTTTCCCGGACACCGCCAGAACCTGAAGGAACAGACCGGATAAACAGTTCTCTGCACCCAAATCCCGTGGGAGGGAGAGCTAAACCTTCAGAGAGGCAGACACGCCTGGGAAACTAGAAGAG
>NC_046160.1:120094214-120096326 GCF_011064425.1 Rattus rattus | reverse complement strand
GCCTGGTCAATCTCCCTGGGTACAGTCTCCTTGGTACAGTCTCCTGATACAATCTGCCTGGTACAGTCTCCCTGATACAGTATGCCTGGTACAGTCTGTCTGGTACAGTGTCTCTGGTACAGCCTCTCTGGTACAGTCTGCCTGATACTGTCTGCCTGATACAGTCTCTCTGGTACAGTCTGCCTGGTACTGTTTCTCTGGTACAGCCTCTCTGGTACAGTCTGCCTGGTACAGTCTCTCTGGTATAGTCTGCCTGGTCAATCTCCCTGGTACAGTCTCCTTGGTACAGTCTCCTGATACAATCTGCCTGGTACAGTCTCCCTGATACAGTCTGCCTGGTACAGTCTCCCTGATACAGTCTGTCTGGTACAGTGTCTCTGGTACAGCCTCTCTGGTACAGTCTGCCTGACACTGTCTGCCTGATACAGTCTCTCTGGTACAGTCTGCCTGGTACTGTTTCTCTGGTACAGCCTCTCTGGTACAGTCTGCCTGGTACAGTCTCTCTGGTATAGTCTGCCTGGTCAATCTCCCTGGTACAGTCTCCTTGGTACAGTCTCCTGGTACAGTCTGCCTGGTACAGTCTCTCTGGTAAAGCCTCTCTTGTACAGTCTGCCTGATACAGTCTGCCTGGTACAGTCTCTCTGGTACAGCCTCTCTGGTATAGTCTGCATGGTACAGTCCCCCTGATACAGTCTGCCTGGTACAGTCTGCCTGGTACAGTCTCTATCGTACAGTCTGCTTGGTACAGTCTCCCTGGTACAGTCTCCCTGGTACAGTCTCCCTGGTACAGTCTCTCTCGTACAGTCTGCCTGATATAGTGTGCCTGGTACAGTCTCTCTGGTACAGTCTGCCTGGTATAGTCTCTCTGGTACAGTCTCTCTGGTACAGTCTGCCTGGTACAGTCTCCCTGGTACAGTCTCCCTGGTACAGTCTGCCTGGTACAGTCTGCCTCTGTACAGTCTCCCTGGTACAGTCTCCTTGGTACAGTCTCCCTGATACAGTCTGCCTGGTACAGTCTGCCTGGTACAGTCTCTCTGATACAATCTGCCTGGTACAGTCTTCCTGGTACAGTCTCCCTGGTACAGTCTCCTTGGTACAGTCTCCCTGGTACAGTCTCCCTGGCACAGTCTGTCCCTGGTGCAGGCTTCAGGTCAGGCCCAAGTGTGAAGGGTGCAGAAGACAGTGGGCAGAGCTGACAGAGCGCTAGTCAGTTTTGTTCAGAGAACAGCGATGGCCGTTCCAGGCTACTGGACATCCTAGGTGTGCTTCCTACACTCCTCAAAGCTGTGGAACACAACCAACCCTCTACCCAATTCATTGTAATTGCCCATAGCAGGGCATGCCTCTGGACATCAGGGAGTCCCACAGAGGCAGGTAAGATTCTAGACCTGGGGACTGTAGAGGGTATGTAAGTACAACAGGGCTTCATCCTTGGAACACTGGTGTCTCAGGCTTCAAGACAGCCAGTGAGAAACACATGCAGAGTGATGTGGCCCCAGGAGACTGATGGGCACCAGGAGGTCACAGAGCTAGAGGCCTGGAGGGCTAGGGTCTGTGGGAAGGGGGACTGCATTCACTCTTCCTATGCTTGCCCAGGAACAACTGTCTGTGCAGGGCCACAGGACAGGGTAAGGCAGGGAGACAGGGGCATGAAGGAGCCTTTGGGACTGTGTGGTGAGAACTAGGCTGTGCTCTGACTGAGCCTGAGTTTGTGGCAGCTGCCTCATGAGGAAGACACCCAGAGGCCAGACAGAGGAAAAGAGTAATCAGGGCTGAGCGGACCACAGGGTCTGGGGACGTGGAGGTGGCTGGCCTGGCTCCCACATGCCCTCAGATGGAGCTGCACATCATCCCATAGCATATCACACTGGAGGGCTTATCAAAATGGTTGTGCTGTGGGACTGGGTCTCAGGACTGAGGCCTGAGATACTGGGTAGCAGAACATGTTCAGTATACAGGGTGCTCAGAGTGGGTGGGGACAAGCTCTGCAGTGTTCCTCCACACTGGGACAAGCAGAAAGAGGTCTTGAAGCTGTTTGTCCATCCATAGGCCTAACCCATACTGGCCCTGCTCATGGCCCTAGCTTGGGCCACATATCCAGTGCCCACTGAA
>NC_046160.1:120069214-120089214 GCF_011064425.1 Rattus rattus | reverse complement strand
CAGTAGCCTGGAGCGGCCATCACTGATCTCTGAACAAAACTGACTAGCGCTCTGTCAGCTCTGCCCACTGTCTTCTGCACCCTTCACACTTGGGCCTGACATGAAGCCTGCACCAGGGACAGACTGTACCAGGGAGACTGTACCAGGGAGACTGTACCAGGGAGACTGTACCAGGCCCAGGGAGACTGTACCAGGCCCTGCTCTCAGACAACATCTTCTCCTGAGACATCACATGGATTACAGGGCCAACAAGAGGTGGAGGCTGTGGACCAGAGATGCATGCTGTGTGTCCAGGTCCCATGGGAAGTGTCCAGGCTGAGCTAACCTCAGTGTGCTACTCTGAAATCAAAGGCCTGAAGGAGAGGGAGTGAGTTAATGGGTTTGGGATTTGGAACAGGGAGGCAGGTGATCTGTGAGTCTGCGTGTGAGTGCTGTGGCTATGTCTCTGAGGAGCGTTCACTCATGTCTCTGTCTTCTGGTTCATGGCTTTCATCTGAGGGAGAGAGAGAGGAGAGAGGAGAGAGAGAGAGAGAGAGAGAGAGAGAGAGAGAGAGAGAGAGAGAGAGAGAGAGAGAGAGAGAGAGAGAGAGAGCTCTGTGCTCCACATGCATGAAGGATCCTTCAGGGCACCCTGGAACTGGGATTGCAGTATGAGCTGCCATGAGCCTGCTGGGAATTGAATCTGGATTCTCTGTGAAAGCATCCAGTGCTCTCAACCCTTTTGGGGTCTCTGTCCCTTGCAGTGTCTTCTCTCAGACTCTGTCTTCTGGAGTCACTCTCTGTATGTATTGCCTCTGTGTCTCTCTCACCTCCTACCCATTGCTCTCAAAATTTCCCTGTCCCCTCTGTTCTCTGTCTCTATGAGTGTCGGTGTTTTGTTATCTCTGTCTGTCTGTCTGTCCATGTGTTTCTCTCTGTCCCCTCAGTCCATTACTGTCTCTTTCAGTGGCCTGTGTTTCCGTCTTTCTCTCTCTGTGGAGCCCTGCCTGACAGCATGGACTCTCCATGCTGCATCCCGGGGCCCTGCTGATCTGACTATTCCAGATGACCTCCAGAAAAGGGCATCGAATCCTGTGCAGCTGGAGTTACAGATGGTTCTTAGGGGCCACGGAGGTACTAGGAATCAAACCCAAGTCCTCTGCAAGAACAACGTGTGTGGTTAACCACTGAGCCATCTCTGCAGCCCCACAGTAGAAACTTTAAGGCCAGATGCCTGGATAGACATAGTCCAAGTTCTGAAAGACCACAGCTCTCAACCCAGGGCATTACACCCAGACAATGATTAAAATTCAAGGGGAAATAAAAGCTTCCCCTAGCAGAAACAGAAGAAAGGTATCTGTGACAGTAGGCAGCTCTCCAGAGGACACGGGGAGTAATGCCTCAGACTGAAGAGAAACACCCATACACATGAGGGGACATGGGCTAAATCAAGCGTGAGGAGGTGTGGGGATGGGAAGTGCTGGGTGGCAGGAGGCTTAGCCCCAGTGAAGGGTTCCCGCATTCAAATCTGCAAACCTCCACACAAGAAAAAAACAATATGAGGGGACGTAGAACACAGGCAGCTTGAAAATGAAGGATGCTTTTAGCATTAAAGATTTAAGTGTAGATAACAGGGATGGGGGACCGGGGAGAGGAGAGGAGAGATGTTCAGTTATCCAAAACTAAGGATACAGGAATAAGCCTTATGGAAATCCACTACTTTGTAAGTGAACTAACATAAAAGAATTTGAACTCAGTGTATGGCTGTGTGAATAATGCTCCTCCCAGAAGAAATGGGTTAGATTGTATCCGGTGGCACAGGCTTTAATCCCAGCATGGATTAGAAGGCAGAGACAGGAGGATATCCCAAGTTTGAAGCCAGCCTGGTCTACACAGGGTGTTCTAGGATACCCAGGACTACACAGAAAGCCCCTGTTATACATAGAGAGATGTAAGTTGTCACATGAAACATGGAGGCCTACAAGTTATTGATCAGGAAGTCTCCAGAGGAATCCAAACAAAGCGGGCTGTTCATTGACTATGTTCCTGGCTGTCCACCATGACTAGACAGTAAGACCTCACTGCTGAAGGTCCACTTAGTTTGATGCAGAGCAGAGACAATTGCACCTGTCCCATCCAGGAACTCTGTCCCTGCTGCCTGGCTTTCCTAGCATGGAGGCCGCTGTGCCTGCTGTTGTCGGGTGGCAGAGCTCAGTGCTCTCATCCAGAGCCTGGTGTGCGGTGAGCCTGGATGGACTTCAGTCCCTATCTGTCCCCTCATGGGGACACTGTACAGCTTGTCCCCACCCGCACCCTGAGCACTCTACATTCTGGACACCTCTGTCACCCAGTGTCCCAGACCCCAGGCCTGGGCTCCCACCTCCCAACATCAGCCTTTCAGACAGATTGTCCAGTGTGAGAGGCCCATGGCATGGTGTGCTGAAAGACCTACAGCCACAAGTGGGACACCTCCTGCCGGTTAGTGAGAGCCAGGCCTGGTTCTCAGATCTGTGTCCATGAAGTACGTGTCCACATACCATGACAAATGGGTCATAGCCACCTCCACGTCCTCAGACCCTGTGGACCCTCAGCCCTGATTACTCCTTTCCTCAGCCTTACCTCTGGGTGCCTTCCCCATGAGGCAACTGCCACAAACTCAGGCTCAGTAAAAGCACAGCCTAGTTCTCACCACACAGTCCCAAAGGCTCCTTCATGCCCCTGTCTCCCTGCCTTACCCTGTCCTTTGCCCCTGCCCAGCTTCTGCTTCTGGACCAGGCCATGAGGAGCTCAAGCAGTCCCCCTTCCCACCGATTTACTCCCTTACACCCGTGGAACTGTTTTCTCTCCCTGTGCTAGGGGCACACCCTATTAACTGGCTGAACAAACTGTTTCTGGGTGTGGGCTCTCATCTGTCCAGAGACTTATCCATTCTGCCTTTCTCCTCTCTTTCTTATCGATGGAGGCTGTCGTCTTACTGGTTCTGTGTCTTACTGAGGTTCTTAGACTTAGGTATAGTTACCAGCAACAAAGCAGAGACCTGGGTAGTTACCCTTGACCTAGAGCTGAGATGAAAGGCCAAGCCTGGCAGCCGTAATGTTCCTCAGCCACCATATCCCTGAGCTCTATCCAGAGAACTGGCCAGAGTGCTCCCATCTGCCATCTGATCTCCCCCATCATCTTCTTCACTCTGTATTTGGACCTTAGTTGGACAAATCCTGATAGGGTTCTATCCCTTAGTACATGCTGACCACAGACGGTGTTTGCTGCATTCAGTTAATTCCCTCTGAAGCATGACCTGGGGTACAGGGCCAGACAGTGAGAGCAACTGTGGACCCAGCCTCAGGCTGTCCAGTGAGCCCCAATCAGAAGTATCCAGACTGAGTTGCCCTCAGCGTGCCTTCCTGAGGACCAAGGCCTGGAGGAGAGGGAGTGGGCAGACCTGTTTGAGGTTCAGACAGTTGTGCAGATGCGTGTGTGTGTCTGTGTGGACCTGTGTCTACGTGTTTGTAGGTGCATGGCTCTCATCGGAGTGTGTGCCAGGGCCTTCTTGTGAGTACCAGGTGGGCCACATTGCGGCACTTTTGTCTGTCTCTTCTCACCTTTTCTTCCTTATGTCTGTCTCTCTTGCTTGCATGCGTCTTTCTGTCCCTGTCTCTCCTCTCGTCTTTGTGTCTCACCTTTCCCTGTGGTTACCTCTCATCTCTACATCCCTTACTGTCTTGTTTTCTCTGTACTTCTGTGTCCCTTGATCCCCTTTTCCATCTCTTACATTTGTGTGTTTGTGTGTGTGTGTGTGTGTGTGTGTGTTAAGATCAAGCTGTACTCTGTTTTAAATTACTCCATGTTGTGTTCCTTGCCCTGAGGGATTTCACTGTTTCAAATGGCCCTTGACTCCGTTTGGAAGATGGGCGACGACTGGGCACCTTGGTGGCTGTGTAAATAACGTCACCTTCCAAAGGCACAGCCTGATAAATAACTTATCCCTAAATTTGGTGTCACCCTATAATTTTATTAAAGATAATTAAGACTATAGAAACACATGGATCATTAAAAATCATACCAGGCCTGAGAATTTATTGTACACATCCAACTAAAGGAAGGTGCCACATCCTCACCGGAACCCATGAAGGGGAGGACACCTGACACTGTGATCGCAGTGGCTCCACTAAACTGTCACTTGATCACCTGGTATATACATCAGGAGATCCAGAGGCCGAGAATCCCCGAGTGTCCCAGAGCCTTCTTTGGCTCACTACCTGCTCTTGACACGGTTCATTACGTGACATTGGACTGTCCACTCATTGGTCTGTCTGGCCTCCATCCTGTCCATTGCCTGTATGGTCAATCCTGAAGGTTGCTTCTGTACTGGACTCAATCCTGAGACTCAGTTTAGGTTTGATCTCTTGACTCTACAAAGAGACTCCACTGGGGCCTGTAGCAGACTTCTGCTATCTATCTTCTGTTCTATCCCGTAGATACTTCTGTTCTCTGCTTAAAATTTCTTATCCTGTTATCTTTCTGCATGCTTATCAAGAAGTAGTCTAGAACCAACTGCAGTGTGGGAAACATTCAGGGAGGTCATATGCAGTGATGGAGCCTATCTGTGGAGCCCTGTCTGGCAGGAATACACTCTCCATTCTGCATCACCAGGGCCCTGTTGAGCTGACTATTCTAGTTGTCTACTAGAATAGTTGTGTGTCCTTGGGTGATGCTGGCTGACCTCAGGCTGGCCTTGGCTGGCCTTGGTTGACACTCCTTGACACTGAATGACCCTGGGAAGACCAGACTTAATCTTAATTGGATTTGTTCTCATTGGGACAGAACATGGCCTCACTAAGGCATGACTGTGGATGGTTGTGGAGAACCTTGAGTGATGGGGGTTGGGGCCTTCTCAGTCGCTGTCAGGACTCCCCTGGCTCTGACCCCTCATCCAGGCCCCAGACCCACCTGGCCTGGTCCAGGGTGGTGTGATTCTCAGAACAGTAGCTCTGGTTTGGGGCACCTGGGCTGAGATAGGCTCAGGATGACTCAGCTGGCCTCAGAGTGGAGCTATTTTGAATGTTTCAGTAGGTGATAGAAAACAGAGACTTCAGAAGAAAGAAAAACAAGATGCTAATGTGACCATCCCTGCCCTACCCCCACACCTGCCCTGCAAACCTTCCCCACAGTGCTGACCCCACATCTGTAGACCCCAGGCCAGAGGCTCCAGCTCACAGGGCCTGGGCCTGCTTTGTTTCCATTCAGTGCCTCTGGGAAAGGCAGATGAGTAAAGGGGTCACTGTCCCAGCTGCAGCCCAGTGTGTGAACAGTGTGGTGGGGATTCTGGAACCTTCTGCAGGAATCCCCTGTAGAGATCTTCCTAATGAGAATGAGGCTTGGGATAGCAAAGGGACTTCTTGTAAAATACCACTGATTCCTTGGGCCTCAGAGAATGGATGTGTGATGAGGACCAAGGTCCAGGACCAGTGTTGATAAGCAGAATTTGGGGCTAGAGTTCAGGCTTAGAAGTTGATGTTGAGGACCTGGGTCAGGGCCATTGATCAGTACAGGACCTAGTTGTTAGAACCAGAACCCAGTACCTAGGACTAGGGCCCAGGGTCCATGCCCAGAACTCAGTGCCGTGGACTAGGGTCAAATGTCCATGACCAGGGCAAAGAGCTAGTGACCAGAATCAGGGCCCAGTTATCAGAATGTGAGTCTGATTATCAGAACCCAACAGACTGGTGGAGACCAGGGTTTAGTGATGAGGACTGGCACTTAGTGATCAAGACTGGATCTGGTGACAGGAACCAAAGAACACTGAGTTGGTCATAGGTGCCTCAGTAGAGAGAAGCTCACCAAAATGGTAAGCCTTCCTTTTCTGAAGGAGCAGAGGGGTTCATTCTTCTTGGAATAAAGATTAACCACAACTAGCCTACTGCCGTTACTTTATTCAAACATTATACAGAGTTAGTTGGGGCTGGGAAAGTTTCCAACTACCAAAGTTATCTTGCCCTTGCTGCAAGAGAGAGAGCAGACCACCCATACAACTCTCAGCCCTTTTCGACTATGGCTAGCCATAACCAAACGTAAGAGTTCTAAGTCTGCCAGGAGTGTTTAGGACCAAGGGGTGTGCAACTGCAAACCTTAATGTAGTACCAAGTGCAGATTGTCCAGGGAGACAACATTTCTTCAAGGTTCAAACAGCCTCAAAACCATTTCTCAGCCTCTCCTGATTAACCCAAAACATAGCAAAGGTCTGCCGAAACATTTCACTCAAAGCCAGATACAAAGGTTTTACCATACATTTCACTACACACTGTTTAGAAACAGGGTTCAGTGATCAGTATCGCAGCCCAGTGATTAGGAATGGGGACTAGTGATCAGGTTAGTTGTTAATGATCAGAACCAGTGATCAGTGATCAAGACTAGGCTCAGGAATGAGGACCAAACCCATTGATCATGACCAGGATTCAGTGACCTGGACCAGGACTCAGGGCTGAGGACTAGGGACCAGTTATTGGAACGAGTGGCCAGGACCAGGGTTTCATGATAGTGACTGAGGTCAGGGATCAGGATTATCTTAACGGTTCAGTTACCAAGATAAGGCTCAGTATTCAGGACCAAGGTTCACAACCAGGACCAGTGTTTGGCAAGGGTGTTCACAGAGGCCAAATGTTTAGAAGTCAGGTCCAGAGATCAAGCTAATGACCTGGTATTGGGTCTGAAGAGGCCACAAATACTTGTTGAAGTCAGTCAGTGTTCATCTTGGCTACAGCTACACACGGTTATGTCTCGGACACTAGACAGTGGGCACCCTGTGTCTGCCCTGCCCAATGCCGCCACATTCTATACCGTAAGCAACAGTTTAGCATGGCACCACCACACTATCTCTGACCCCCCTCACCCAATCCTTTGTTAACTTTTGTTTTTGAGAGTAAGAAACTGTGCTTTTGCACCAGTTTATTGCTCAGCAAAGTATGGGAGTTGGGTGGGAAGCTGTCACATCGGTCTTAGCTCTGAAACATAGAGGACTTTCTCCAAGCTTCATCTGTGCAAAGACACGAGTGGTCAGCCAGAGGGGAGGATCCTGGAGTTGGGTTATGTCTTTGCTTTTGCTGAGGTCTCAGCCTGGCTTCTGGAAGACTGGGTTAAACCCAGGAAGTGCTGCCATAATTTCCTTCTACTTCCTTCCACTTCCTTGATGTCTGTGAAGGGTTGCAAGGCCACATGTGGAGGGGCTGAGTAAATCCTCAAGGCCCCTGCCCCCACCCTGTACCCCACCGTCTCCATGACTGCCACCTGTGGCTGGCTCCTGGTCAGTACTGGGGGACTTCTTTGCTGCCAAATGGGCCTCGTACAGTTGTGACGGTGAGTGCTGTGCTGTAGAACAAGCTCAGTAGGAAGAGGGTGAGGAAGGTCACAGTGGTGGGCCACAGACTGGCACCCGGGGTCTCTTCCTCCAGGATGTCTTGTGACTGGTCCAGTATCACGTAGGAAGGTGGTTCTTGGCATTCTGTAAGACATAGATGACCTTCTAGATCCAAACCCATGGAGATGGGGGCTCAGGCTTAAGGCCTCTGCTTCTATGCCCCCTTGGGCTTTGGGGACAGTGGTGGCAGGGGTTCCTTATCTCTGAGAAGGGACTTGTTCTGGGATAATGAGAAGGCAGGGTCCCAGGTAAGGGGCTGGAATCCTTGAAGTTCTTGAGATGCCCCCCAAGACCTGTCTCTCTCTCTTTCCCTCAGGGGATCTTAATTAGAGAACTATCATGGTAAGAGAGTTGTTTCTGTCTTTGAGGCTCTGAGAAGAGTTTGAGCCCAAGGCCACTTGTCTCAGGCCTCTCTAGACATTTAGCAACACCTCACAGAAGCCCCAGTTCTTAGGTTGAACTTGGCCTGGGTACTAGGGTTCGGTAAGATCGGACACTGTCAAACAGATACAGGCCAAGGTGATTTCTGGGCCGAGGTTGGAATGCCAAGGGGCGGACATGTGCTCAGAGGATTCTGTTGCATTATAAAGAACTTGGCGGGGGTTAACCAACACTAAAGGCTCCCGGTAGAGACAACCCCACTGCCCTCAGAGTCTCCGCACATAGAACTTTGATTTTAAGTGGAGGTAGGGACTGTGTGCCGATACTCAGTCACTCATGTTTCTGTCACTGCAGCCATCCATCAGTCCATCCACCATTCCCATCACTCATCTGCATATCCACCCAACCTTGCTCCAGTCGCTCACTCATCGCCTCACCCACCAGCCCCCCTCTCTCGACTATTGTGCTCCTCTGTCTCCTCTCCTTGTGTGTGTTCAGTCTTTCACCTATTGGCTCCTCCTTACTAGAATTCTGTTATGGACCAGGTCTTGGGTTCCATGGGTGGCTATCGTGCTTTTCTGGGTCAGGTTTCCAAAGCTGGCCTGTTGCTCTTGCTATCCTCGGGGAAGTGGACTTTCAAGCTGGAGGGTATCCAGGGTGTGCATGGGCCTTGCTCTGACAGCAGAGGGAAGTTGCTGGAAACCAGGCCCCTGGAGAGGTTCTGAAGGCCCGTGAGACAGGAGCAGGGGCCCCACTGCCCTCTTGTGGGCATCTGGGTGCCAAGTGTACCTGGTTGTAGAACTTTGTGTTCTAGGGGTGCCCATGGAGGAGGCCAAGGCCCGTGTGAGAGTGGTCTCTATGGCCTGCTCCTGTCTTTTCCCAGCTTGCCACATACCCTGTTTCTGGTTTGTTATACTTGGGCTCAGGATGGGAAGGGAGACTTAGGTTAGAAAGGGGCCACCTGGAGGGGCTTATAGACTTGTCCACGAGTTGTCATGGTTGGGCTTGGGAGGGGACTCCCACTGCTTTCCAGAAGCTGGGTGTGGGCTGTGAACTTCGTCCTCCTCCAGGGTTCGGGTCTGTGTGAGTGTGCAAATGTATGTGCGTGTATGCCCATGTACCTGTATGCAGACCAGGGTGTATGCCCATGTGCATATATGCAGAGCAGGGTGCTGCTGAGGGCTGTCTGTGCCATGTTATGTCTCTTTCTCATGAGTCAGTGGTCACCCTGAGTGGCTATGCACGTCTCCATTCAGGGCTGGTCCACTGAGGGTGGGTGGCATCTTCTTCCCAGTGCCCCTTGAATTCATCTCCTCACTCCTCTACCATCCCTATTGGGACTCCCAGGCAGTACCAGCCTTGGTCTTGCTACTCTCTTGCTCCATCTATCCCTTTCTTGTTCGGGACAAAAGCTGTAATCTTATACTCACACAGCCACACCACCATTCAGAAGTACCACTCAGAGCACTTCTGCAGCAACCCACTGCTCTTGGGACTCTCTCCTGAGCTTTGCCTGTCTTGGCTGACTCTGCTCATCTCGGACTTCACCCCCATTCTCACCTCCCTTTCATTGCACATCCACCTGGCAGGTACACACACTCATAGGCACACATGTTTCCACCAACATGAGCATACACAGATATACGTGCACACTCATAGGCATACACAGACACACAGGTGCTCACGGGGACACAGATATGCTCACACTTAAAGGCGTATGCACTTATGCCCATATACATACCTATATAAACCCGTAGGCACACACAAACTCACTCCTCTCTTGTTACACACAGGTACACACGCAAAGGCACTCACTAATACGTATACATGCATACACATATACTCTAGGCATGTAGGTCCTTCAGAGTCTCTGAGGCCTTACAAGCTCAGGTGGTGGGGGTTCCTCCCTCCCTGGGCCCTGACCCCTCCCAGTGTTTTGTAGACCCTAAGGATGATGGACAGGCACTGAATGGAAGTGCAGGGATACTTTGGATGAGCACAGAGTTTATTTAAGGAGTAGGGGCAGGCAAGGTGGCTCAGTAGCAAATGCCATCTCCCTCTGACATGATCACAGACACGTTGACGTTGGTGGGTTTACCCGACAGACGGTCGATGGTCTTCTGGGTGAAGCTCATGGGCAAGGCCTCATGGCCCACCATGCAGGAGTACTGGGCACCCTGCTTCCAGGTTTCAGCTGACACACGCAGCACGCTTGTCACCAGGTAGGTGATGGCTCCTTCGCCTGGCTCCTTCAGGGGCTCAAACACTAGGTAGCTTTCAGAGGGCAGCTCCTCATTCCCTTGCAGCCAACGCACCAGCACATCTTTAGGGTTGAATCCTCGAATCAGGCATGTCAGGGACACGAGCTCATTCAGGGCCAGCTCCTCCGACGGCGGCGGTAGCAGGTGGACCTGGGGTGGGAGGGTGTTTTCTAGAAGGTAGAAAGAAGAGTTATGGCTCAGACAAGGAGAGCCTCTCTGCCCTTCCCTTCTGGGAAGCTCCAGTTTCCCTCTGTGACACAAGGGCCTGAGCAGCTGAGCATCTGCATTAGAGGAAGAAAGCAGGCACGCAAGCAGGGAACATCATACGATGTCCCAGGTATGCATCTGGGCCCACCTGTGACTTTGGTGATTTTGCCAGTTAAGGGGGTCTCAAATTCAGGGTGGGTAGCTGTGCATGTGAAGGTCTCTCCCTTATTCCAGCGCTCAGCACAGCCGGGCAGGACGCTGGACACACTGTAGCAGCCACAGGAGTCCTTCACAGGTTCCTTCTGCACTGCATCCTTCCCAGTGGTGGGCTGCCAGGTGAAGACAGCTCCCTCAGGCTTTTTCAGGCCACTCAGAGTACATGTGAGGCTGGCCTCTGAACCCAGGAGCAGGTCCTCGAGAGCTGGCCGGCGCAGTGACAGGTTAGGGTGGCAGGGTAATGGGATAATTGGACCTGTAACAGAGAAGTTTTAGCAAATCAGAATAGTCTCCTTTTCTCCTTTGCTGTCCCCTTTTCTGGAGGTTCTGAGGCCTCTGCTCCCTCTGCCTGTCCACGCCCCCTCCCCTATCCCTCATGGGAGGTTTCTGAGTGGGATGTGTGCTTCAGAGAGGTATATGGGTCCAGATACCAGGTTAAGGTAGGACTTATCCCACCCCCAGATGACCCCCCACACCCCGACCTTCTTTACCAGGGCATTTCACACTCAATTCTTTGACGGGGCTTGTGTTATATTGCACAGAGCACTTCACAGTTGTGTCTTCTGGGCACTCTGCAGCTGGCAACGTCAACTGGCTGCACATGGTGTATGGTCCCCCAGAGATCTGGGCAGGTGGGAAGTTTATGACACTTATATCCTTCCCACTCTTGCCCCAGGTCACATTCACAGTTCCAGATGGGAAGTAATTATGAATCAGGCAGCCGATTATCACTGGGTCGCTTGACAGAGATGGTGGGGGTATCAGTGGGTAGATGGTGGGTTCTCTCGGGGTCTCTGGAACATAAAACATGAGTGAGATAGTAGTCCTCACACCGCCCATCTTGAGACAATCTCTGGAGAAAGGACCATGCCTTTTTCTTCTTTATACCGGAGAACCTAGGCCCAGTATCACATAGCGGTTGCATCATGTACCCGCAGTTGGAGCTGACCGACTGGCTGCATAGATTTTGAACGTGACCTGCAGGTTGTCTTTTACAAGGATCTGGCTAGATGCCTCCAGCAGGGCTTGTACGCACTGTGAGTGTCTTTGTAAACATGGCTATGCTCCTGAGAAGTCTAGCGCCCCAGATTTCTGAGCCCCACTCCTGCTTGGGCAGTGGGTAGAGCTGTGTTCTCAGTCCCAGGGTTAGGAGGTCCAGAACTGGTGGGCCTGAGCAGGGATGGCCAACCTCAGCCAGCACAGGGCAGGAATGGTTGGGGAACAGCTGGCTTGGAGGTTACACTGGGGGGTGGGGGCCATTTTGTTGTGTTTTTACTTTATACTTGCCTTGTCCTGGCTTCAGACCCACCACTCCAGCCACCTGCCCATCCACCCAGCAAGCAGTGGACCAAAAGGCCAGAACTAAATCTGAGCAGTGGTTCTATCCATGTAGGCACCATCTACAGGTACATGTGAGTTTCTACCAGGTAATCAGGGAAGGAGAAGAGGGCATGAGAATTGGACACTGAGTGGCGTGGCTCCGTTCATATAAGACAAACTGAGGCCACAGTCTGGACCCATGAAACAAGAGTTGGTTCACGTTTACTCCAAAGTCTTCCTATTACCTCAGCACTGAGGAGAACAAACCAGTAAAGCTCAGACTAGAGCTGTGAAGACGTCCAGCCATGCGAACTCACCCAGGCTAGCTCACAGTCCAGTGTAGTTCAGCCAGCCTAATTTATGTTAGCTCTTCTTAACCAGCCAAACCAAGTTGAGCCTAATTCCAGCCTAGCTCTGCCTCATTCAGGCCAGCCCAGCTAGACTATCCAGCCCAGCTCAGCCCAGCAAGGCCAACTGAGCCCAGCTCAGTCAGTTCAGCCTATCCCTTCCCATCCCATCCTAGTTCAGCTCAGTGTAGCCCATTCCAGTCTAACTCTGCCCAGCCTAGACTAAGTCAGCCCAGGCTAGACTAACTCCAGTTCGGCCCAGTCCAGCCCAGTTCAGCAAGCCCGTTTCAACCTAGGTCATGTCATTACAACTAAGCCCATCTTAGGTCAGCCCAGATGGTGTAGCTAGCCTAACTCAGCCCAGCTCAGACAACCATGTCTAACCTACCTCAGAGCAACTTTAGATTGGCCCAGCCTAGCTCAGCTCAATTCATTCTAGCCTCACTAAGTTTACCTCAGCTAGGCTCAGCTCAACTCGGCTCATTCCAGCTCAGCCTGGCCTAGTCTAGCTCAGCCATTCCAGCCTACCTCATGCAGCTCATCCCGGCTCATCCCAGTTTAGTTTATCCTAGCCCAAGTCAACTTAGCCCAGCCCAGCTCAGCTCATCCCAGTATAGCCTAGCCAGACAGTTCAGTGCAGCCTTGCTTTGTCCAGGGCTTCTCAGCCCATTTCAGTCCAGCTCAGTCCAGCTCAGCCCAGCTCAGCTCAGCCCAGCTCAGCCCAGCTCAGTCCAGCTTAGTCCAGCTCAGCTTAGCTCAGCCAATTCCAGTCTACCTTAGCTCACCCAGCTCAGTCTACCTCAGATCAGCTCAGCCAAACCCAGCCTAGCTCAGTCCAGCTCAGTTCAGCTCAGCCAAACCCAGCCTAGCTCAGTCCAGCTCAGTAGTCCAGCTCAGCCCAGCTCAGTCCAGCTCAGTCCAGCTTAGTCCAGCTCAGCTTAGCTCAGCCAATTCCAGACTACCTTAGCTCACCCAGCTCAGTCCAGCTCAGTTCAGCTCAGCCAAACCCAGCCTAGCTCAGCTCAGCCCAGCTCAGTCCAGCTCAGTCCAGCCCAGCTCAGCTCATCCCAGTCATAGCCTAGCCAGACAGTTCAGTGCAGCCTTGCTTTGTCCAGGGCTTCTCAGCCCATTTCAGTCCAGCTCAGTCCAGCTCAGCCCAGCTCAGTCCAGCTCAGTCCAGCTCAGCTCAGCTCAGTAGGTCAGCTCAGCCCAGCTCAGTCCAGCTCAGCTCAGCCAATCCTCACCTCTCAGCCCAGCCCAGCCCAGCTCAGTCCAGCTTAGTCCAGCTCAGCTTAGCTCAGCCAATTCCAGTCTACCTTAGCTCACCCAGCTCAGTCCACCTCAGATCAGCTCAGCCAAACCCAGCCTAGCTCAGCTCAGCCCAGCTCAGCCCAGCTCCAGCTCAGCTTAGCTCAGTCCAGCTACCAGCTCACCCAGCTCAGTCCCCTCCAGATCTCAGTCCCAGCCTAGCTCAGCTCAGCCCAGCTCAGCCCAGCTCAGTCCAGCCCAGCTCCTCAGTCCAGCCAGTCAGTCAGTTGCCAGTCCAGGATTCTCAGCCCATTTCAGTCCAGCTCAGTCCAGCTCACCCAGCTCAGTCCTCAGCCAGCTCAGCCCAGCTCAGCCAAACCCAGCCCAGCTCAGTCCAGCTCAGCTCAGCCCCTAGCTCAGTCCCCAGCTCAGTCCAGCTCAGTCCAGCCAGCTCAGTCCAGCTCAGTCAGCTCAGTCCACCTCAGCTCAGCCAAACCCAGCCTGGCTCAGCTCAGCCCAGCTCAGCCAGCTCAGTCCAGCCTAACTCAGTTCAGCCAGCTCAACCCAGCCAATTCTCAGCCCAGCCTCAGGTCACCCAGCTCAGCCAGCTCAGCCCAGCCAATTCCAGCCTACCTTAGCTCACCCAGCTCAGCTCAGCCCAGCCAATTCCAGCCTAGTCTTAGCTCAGCTCAGTCAGCTCAGCTCCCATCCTAGCTCAGTCCAGCCCAGCTTGTTACAGCTCAGCTTAGCCTAGCTTGGATTAGCCCAGTCATCGAGCCCATTCCACCCTAGCTCAACCCAGTCTAGCCCATCACATCCTACTCCAGCTCAGCCCAGCTCAGTGCAGACCATTCCAGCCTAGTTTAGCCAGTTTAGACTAGTTTATCCCAGCTCAGCACAGCTCAGTCCAGCCCAGCCTGGCCCAGCCCAGTTTAGCTTGGGTAGCCTAGTCTGGTTTACCCCCATGCAGCACAGCCAAGCCTAGCTGAGACCAGCCCAGCTCAGCTCATCCCAGTATAGCCTAGCCGGACAGTTCAATGCAGCCTTGCATTGTCCAGGTCTGCTCAGCCCATTTAGCAGTCCTGCAGCACAGCCCAGCTCAGCCCAGCCAGCCCAGCTCATCCCAATATAGCCCACAGTTCAGTCCAGCCTTGCAGCCCAGCCCAGCTCAGCCCATTTCAGCCCAGCTCAGCCCAGCTCAGCCCAGCTCAGCCCAGCTCAGCGAATCTCAGCCTAGCTCAGCTCAGCCCATTTCAGTCCAGTTCAGCGCAGCTCAGCCCAGCTCAGCGAATCTCAGCCTAGCTCAGCTCAGCCCAGCTCAGTCCAGCTCAGTCCAGCTCAGTCCAGTCAATTCCAACCTACCTTAGCTCACCCAGCTCAGTCCAGCTCAGCTCAGCCTAGCTTGGATTAGCCCAGCCATCGAGCCCATCCCACCCTAGCTCAGCCCAGCTTGGCCCAGCACAGCCCAGCTTAGTCTGGGTAGCCTAGTCTGGTTTACCCCCATTCAGCACAACCCACCCCTGCTGAGACCAGCTCAGCTCAGTCCATTCCAGCCTAGCCCAGATCATCCCAGATTAGCTTAGCTCATCCCAGCTCATTATAGTTCATCTCAGCCTAGTTTAGCTCAGGCAGCCTATCTTAGACCGCTCTATTCCAGCCTAGCTCAGTGAGCCTAGCCTAGCTCATCCCAGCTTAATCTAGCCTATCCCAGCTCAGTCTGCCCCATCCCAGATTAGCTCACCTCAGACCAGTCTAGCTCAGTTAGCCTAGCCCAGCCCAGTTCAGTACAGACCATCCCAGCCGATTTTGGCCAGTCCACTCTAGTTTATTCTAGCTTAGCACAGCCCAGCACATTCCAACCCAGCCAGTTTAGCTTACACTAGCCCATTCTAGCCCAGCTTAGCTTGGGATAGCCCATCCCATCCCATCCCATCCCCTTAATATAGCTCAGGTCGTCCTAACTCATCTAAGCCTAGTCCACCTACTTTAGCTAACCCCACTCCAGCCCAGCTTGGCCTAGTACATTTCAGCAAGCCCATCCCAGCCTACACCAGTTCAGATCAACTCAGCCTAGCTTAGGCCAGCCTAGCCAAGCCCAGGCTAGATAAGCTAAGCCCAGTTCAGGCCATTCCAAGTCCAGTTCAGCTCATTCTAGACTGGTTCAGTAAGCCAACACTAAGCCTATCTTTTTCCATCTCAGTCCAGTTTCCATCTCGAATTTTCTCAGCCTCACCCAGTCTACTTAGACCAGGACAGCATAGCTCATACTAACCTGGTCTAGCCCAGCTCAAATCAGCTCCATTCATGCCAAGCAAACCCAGCCTGGTGTAGTAAGGTCAGCACAGCCCAGGCTAGCTTACTGTAGCTCAACTCAACTTAACCCAGTCCAGCCCAGCTCAGTCTGGCTTAGCTAGCGTTCCCACCCCAGGCCATCTTAAATCAGCATTCTAGTCCATCCTAGCTTAACCTAGCTCAGCCCAGTTTAGCCCAGTTCACCTCATTCTACCCTAGTCCAGCTCAGTCTAGTCCAGTTTGGACCAGTCTAGTTCAGTTTATCCAACTCTAGACTAGCTTAGTTACCCAAGTCAGGCCATCTTATCCCACCTCAGCCCAGTTTATCCCAGCTCAACTTAGCTCAGTTCAGCTCAGACCAGTCCAGATCAGACTAGCCCAGACCAGTCTAGACTAGCTCAGTCAGCCCAACTTGGCCTACCTTGTCCCAGCTCAGCTCAGCTCAGTCTCATTCACCTCAGCTAAGCTTAATTCAGCTCAGCCTGGCTAAATCCAGCTCAGCTCAGCCATGGCAGCCTGAGTCACCCCCATTCTTTATTGACGCCTCCTTATCCTTGCCTCAGTCTAGCCTGGGAGTCTCTTGTTGCTGCTTTCCAGGAAGCTGAGTTTCATCCATTTTTCTCTCTTCTCTGCAGCTCAGACCATGACCCCGCCTTGTGCCTGTGTTCATGTCCTGTATTCCTCTGGTTCTTGCTCTCCGAATCACCTTCTCCTTGCTAATGCTTCTCTGCCTTATGTTCTCAGGTCTGGCCTGGTTGAGACTCCCCAGTGCATCAAGGAGCAGAGGAGTCCAGATGGTACCGGGACCCACCTGCTCAAGGTTGTTGAGTGTCCTTCATAGGGGAACAGCCAGGCCCCACCCTGAAGGTCCATTCTCATGGCTAAAGGCCGTCTGCCCTACGGGAGAGAGCTTAGGACTGGGTGAAGCCTTGGCTGGAAACTGGTTTTCTCTGTGTGTGGTTGCCTGTGGATGGGTCAGACTGAGTGGTGAGGGGGCTGCACGACTGTGTGTCTGGCCCCTGGATGGGGTCCCTCACCCACTTCCTGTTCCACCTCCACATTGTGGCCGCTTACCTCCACGTCATGTCTGGCCTGTGGTCTGGCTGTGGTGGAGACAGGTGTGTCTGACCACACGGGCCTGGATGGGGCCAGGACTCCACACACATGGCCACAGGGGTAGGTTGGGGCCTGAGATGCAGGAGGGAATGAAATGAACATCTAGTTTCTCAGAGACTCCAAGGCAGAGATGGAGAGGGAGAGGACAATTAGGGGTAGAAGGGAGACCCAAGAGCTTGTTGTCAAGGAGCCAAAGTAACAGGGCTACTCCAGAGGGGTCCCTAAGCTGAGGGGGGCCTCAGAGAAGAGCTTTGAGGTCACAGGGTTGACAACAGGGTGAGGCAAGTGTCTGGAATGGCTTGTCATGAGCTGTGGCTACCTCCATGGCTACTTCCATGAGAAAGTGGGTGCCCCAACTTGAGGACCAACATGGAGGTCTGTAGGTCACAGTTAGGTGCTACCCTCATTTGGATCCCATCTGCCCTGAGTCAATTTCCTATCACAGCTTTCTCAGGATGGGCCTTTGACCTATGGAGCCTCTTGAAGATTGTCAGGGTAGGGCTTCACCCTTCATATGATCCTCTACACATCCGACTGTCCCCAATGTCCTCTCTTCACAATGTCACTCTTTGTAGATTGTCAGGGTAGGGCTCCACCTTTCATATGATCCTCTACACATCTGACTGTCCCCAATGTCCTCTCTCCACAATGTCACTCTTTGTAGATTGTCAGGGTAGGTCTCCACCCTTCATATGATCCTCTACACATCTGACTGTTCCCAATGTTCTTTCTTCACAATGTCACTCTTTGTAGTTTGCCTCTGCCACTGTGCCTCATTTATACATCAATAGGACTCTGGGCCCTCACACCACAGTCTTTGCCCAGGAATGGCCCAGTCTGGAAGAAAGGTTGTAAATCAGCGGGGTATGATCAGGTGTGTCAGTGGTGCTAAGTGTTGAGTTGGGGAAGTTAGCCTTTTCTGGGTTCTTGGATAGATACTTCGCAGAGGAAGGGCTCCTGCATCAGACTTAGAAAGTGTGGAATAAACTGATGTCCCCCTAGCCCTTTATCTGTGAAGCTAGTCAAAGATGTTGGGGAGGTAGAGAGGAGAAAGCTTGGTCCTGCCCTCCAGAGATCTGCCTGTCTCAAGGAGGCTCTGGAGGTTCTGTCATCAGGCCAAGAATGCCCTGGAGCCATCAGCAGTGGGGGATATTGTGGTTGCCCGTCTTAGTCATTTCTGTTGCCGTTAGAGAATACCACAGGCTGAGAGGCTGCCAGTGGCTTAGTCAGTAGAGGTTCAAAGGTGGAAGCGTGAAGCAGGGTGCTGGTATAGTCTTTCTGGCTAAAGCTGCTTCCTAGTCCACAGAGGCTCATTTAACACCATGTGTCCAGCCATGAGGCCGCTCTCACGAACCAAGCACTCCTTTTGGTCTTAGGGTTTGCCATCCCGAGTCAGAAGACACCCTCACAGGACATCGTGCTAACATGGCATCACTGGTTACAGTGTGTCATCAAGGATGTGACATGCACACTTGGACAGGTTATTCAGGCTGCAGCTGTCTGCTCCCAGCAATGAGGTGGGACTGACGTTGAGCTGATGTTCCCATAGGTACATTTTCTATGTAGGGTTACGGTGGCCGAGTGTAGGTTGTGGTTTTATCTAAGCGCGTGTGCCTGCTCTTGTTAGGCAACCCCTCATGAGCCTCCCATTGGTCTTGACCAGTGTTGGGTACTTCTGTTTTGCGCCATCTTTCTGTTTTGACATTTTGATTTTGGAGAATGCAGGCCCTGTTTACCCCCTAGGTCCTGCTTCTGTCTCTTATGACTCTTGTCACCAGGTTAAAGTCCACTAGCTAGTCCTTGATGACCTCGTCTTGAGATAGTTACCTTGGTCACATTGATGAAGAACTATTCCCAAGAGGCTACATTTATGGGTTCCAAAATGTGATTATGTCTTTTGGGGTTTTCCATGTAGCCCTCCATGATGGACTGATAGTGTAGGTATAGAGAAGAAAGCGACCTCTTAGTCTCAGAAGGTCATTCATTCATGGTATGTAGAAGCCAGGGTCACTGTCTGGGTTGTCTAGAGTGAGTCTAGCTTTCCGTGGGACTTTCCTTCCTTCTAGTTGGGATTTGGTAGGAGTTCCTGCCACACCGTGTTCTTTGAGCTGAACCCTGGCTGCCCGTGTCCAGTGTCTGTGGGGTCTCGTGGCTTGGAGGGATAGTGATTAGAAGAAGACACTGAGCTATGCCTTCAGGGATGTTGGTCTAGGAGCTGGTTGAGGAAGAGGCAGCTAGGCCTCAGCTTGGCAGGGGATATGGCTTAGGAGAATGTGGCAGGAGGACAGGGTGGTCCACACCTGGGCTTCCTGGGACAATGTGTGTCTAAGTATGAGACCGTGCAGATCTGTGTTTTAAAGTATCACGTGTATGTGTGGTCCCATGTGCCCACAGGCATGTGCCACATGAGTGGGTCTGCGCAAACTACGTGACTGTGTGCGTGGTATACATTTGATTGTGAGCAATGGTTTGCAGCATGAATGCACATTAGTGAGCTGGCCACACTAATGGCTTGGGACACATCCTAAGCAGAGCCTTTTTTCTCATCAGAACAGTCATTCTCCAGTCCTGGGTCTTCTGCACCCAGGAGGGGTAGCTTTCTGTGTCCTTGCCATCTGGGCCCTACTCCAAGGCCCGTAGAAGCCGGACTCAGCAGCAGAGGGCTCAGATGCCTGTGGACTATGGCCCGATCCTGGCTGGTTTATCCCTATCTTAGTTCCCCCAAAGTCCCCTGGTGCTGAGCTTGACACCCCAGTGTGGACCTCCTTGTGAGACTGTCACTTGTGATGATAAGAGTGTTTGGCCAACTGACCCTCAAAATGGTCTAAGTAGTTCTCATGCCTTTCTTTACCCAGGGCCCAGCAGGGCCACACTCACCCTAACATCCTTCTTTCTAGAAGTGTTCAAACCATTGAAGCATTTTCTTCAGGAAAAAAAACAGTGGCTGCTGGCTTTTCCATCCCATGAAGAGGTCTTTCTTCTTAGTCCCTGAGCAATCATTACATATGAGAGAAGCCTGTCTTTTGTCATGTGAGGTCATGTCTTGAGGATGGCACAACCCATTTTGGATGGTTCTTGTACACTTGCGTGCTGTCACCTAGTCCCTCTAGTGTCCCAGCTTGGGTCAGGGGACTGGCCTGTCAGTCTGCACTTCCTGGGTGGACAGATTGTGGTCTTGAAGAGTGGCCTGCAGCCAGGTTCCCAGGGGCCCAGCCCTGATTC
>NC_046160.1:119996714-120066714 GCF_011064425.1 Rattus rattus | reverse complement strand
TGTTCGTGTGGGTGTATCTTACTGTCTTAGTGTTGTAGAAGGTAGGGAAGAGTGTTCTGGGAGCTGAGGCCACAGGAAGAAGACACTGGTCTCTCTATCAGGGCGTAAGTCTTCTGTTTTTATTTTGGACTCAAGTGTAAAAGGTAAAGGACTGGAAACAGACTGAAGCCTAGCGCAGGCCACACGTGAACATGGGTGAGGTGTGTTGTTGTGTCAGGTGGCTGCAAGTATGTGCTGTTGGTGGAGTCTCTTTAAGACTTGGTGGCCTGAGTGTTTGTGGCTGTGTGTGTGTGTGTGTGTGTGTGTGTGTGTGTGTGTGTGTGTGAACATGGCATAGATGGGAGAACCCAACTTTGTGAAGCTGGCATCCCATTCTGGGCCTTGGGATGACTTTGGGTTGGAGTGAGGCTGGGCAGTAAGATGAGGAGCACCAGGTTCTGATCCGGGCCTGGTGTGATCACATGGCACGCAGGTGGTCAGGGCTATAGGCTCAGCCTCAATGGCTGCTGAGTACAGAGGGAAGGAGCAGGACCATGCTGACTTCTGCCTTTCCAGATGTTGACTTTGGCCGTTTCTCTACCTTAAGGAGGTCCAGCATCCAGGAATACCTTGGAGCAGGAGCTTGCAAGACTGAGGGGTGGGTGCCGAGGCCTCTCAGGTTGGTTCATTTTACCTACATCTCTAGAGACCACCTCTCTGGCTCTTTGGATCCCTTTCAGGTGCATGATACAGTGAAGGGCAGGAAGGACCAGGGTTATCTATGCTGAAGCCCTGTGATGTCCTATTTGTCAAATACCCAACACATAGATAGATGGGTGAGCCATGCTTCACTCCTGTCCCTCTCTTGGGGTTTCCCTTCTTTCAGGCCAAGATACTTCTGCCCACAACCCACCTTCCCCGAAGAAGGGCACCCAGGGCTCTAATCAGGCACTGAGTGTTTATTGGGGTGGCTTCCCAGTGTTACAACAGTGAGCAGATGTCTGCCATTCACCTTCCCCATCACAGCTACATGGAGGCCTGGGAGGGACGGAGGGAAGTGTTACCAGGGCTCTTGGATATTGTTCTCTCCAGCTTCCTGGGTTCCCGAAGTGCCTCATGGATCACTCGACAGGTGAACTGTTTTCTCTGTGTCCAGAGTGCCTTGGTGACCTCCAGGCGGCTAAAGATGAAGAAGCGTTGATTGGAGCCATTGTATTTCAGAGGCGTCGTGGTACTGGGTTGGCTTTCGGGGATCAGCTTGCCATCCTGCAGCCACTGCACAGAGATATCCTCGGGGAAGAAATTCTGGATCAAGCAGGTGAGTGTTCGTTTGTCCTTCTTCTCCTCCTCTGGTGGCGGGAACACATATACCTCTGGGGCTGAGCGCTTGCCTGTGGGCAGACACGAGTTAACCAGTTAACCGTGCCATCTGAACACAGAGAAGGGCCGGCCCACCCTCCATCTCCTGTGCTCACCTGGGGCCTTGGTGATGGAACGCACAATGGGCTTGGGAAAGTGAGGGTGGTCCACTCTGCACTGGTAGCCTTCACCTTCGATCCAGTCCTTGGCATCCACTGGCAGGATGGAGGTGATACTGGTTGTGGCATTATGGTGCTTGGTACTCCTCTGAATGCTGAACCTATAGACTTCTTACGCTCTCGGACCCACGTCACGGTGATATTCTCCTCACTTTCCAGGTCCAAAACCAGACAGGTAAGTTTGGGAGTCCCATTTTCATACAGGTCCAGGGGACTGGGTGGGATCAGGTAGGTAATCACACCCCGGGGCTCATCATCTGTAAGAGAGGAAGGGCTGCGTAAGAGCCTGCCTTCCCTTCAGAACTCTGAGGTCTCAGCATCAGGCGAGTGTGGGCCTACCTGAGCATCTCCGAGTGTGGGCCCAATAGTTCTCGCCTTGGGAGGTGACCTTGCAGGTGAAGGTGCTTTCAGACATCCATTGCTGCTGGGTGATGTTGAGTCTACTGTAGGTAGAGGCTAGTTTGCCTTCCTCCTTGATTAGGACATTTTGTGCCTGTGTTTCAGATATCTTCTGATCGTCCACTAGCCAGTGGATAGCGACATCGTTTTGGATGTGGCCGTAAACAAAGCAGTACAGCTGGATGGTGGAGTGGAATGCGTTGGGGTCGCAGGATGAATGGAGTAGATCTACAGTGGGCTTGGTGATGTTGACAGGTCGAGCTAGGGCAGAGGCAGTGAGCTGTGAGTATCTCCCTAACCTTATGTCCCCTCAAGCCTCAAACCAGGCCCCTGAGTATGTTGGGTCCCCTGGCCCCCTGTTATAGGTATATATGAGAGGTCCTTTCTGCTCTGACCATGTTCCCTCTTGTGGTAACTGTAACCAGCTCAACCCTGCTTACCCCGGATAGTCAAGTCACTGACGAACTTGGATGGGGCATGTGTCACGTGGCAAGTGAAGTTCTTGGCTGACTTGCCCCAGCTGGTCATTTGGCTGGTGGTGGTCTTAAGATCAGAACCGACAGATGGGAAGTTCATGGTGCTCGTGTTCAGGGAGTCTGAATACCAGGTCACAGTCACCGGATCAGGGAAGTAGTCCTTTACCAGGCAGCCCAATGTCACCGAAGCCGTGTTTTCGCTGCTACAGGGCTTCAAGGGATAGAGTGAAGGGGCTGTGGCAGAAACTGTGGGACAGGAAGGACCTAGGTTAGATTTGTTTAGATCACTGCATGCTTGCAGCATAGGGGACTGATTAGGGTAGCTGTGACAGGAGCAGGGCTCTGGGGATTCTCTTTCAGTCTTGGAGGCAGTCTCCTTCTGGGTCTTGTCTTCATTCTCTAAACCCAAGCACAAACCCAGGGAGGCCCCTGATTATTGACGCCCTGCCAAGCTTTGCTCACTGCCCCTAGCTGGCTTAGCACAGGGGCTTCCAGGAGGGCTGGGTATGAGCTTTGGAGGAAGAGGCAACTTTGCTCTCTTTCTTGACTGAGAACTTTTGGGGATGTGTGTGTTAGTTATTTCCTGTCTGTCCTTTAAGCTGGGTGACAGTGGCATTATCTCTGATATGCCCATAAATGAAGCAGGAGAACTGGGTGGCAGACTGGAAGCCATTAGGGTCTCAGGGTGGATGGAGTAGCTTTAAGGTAGGCTGTATGATGTTGCCAGAGGGACCAGGCTGTACTTTTAAGTCCAAGACACAGGTACCCCAAAGGGCCTGGGAACCCAGAGATCCAGTGAATTACTTTTGTATCTTCCGTCCCCACTTTTGGGACCTGGGGATTCAGAGCTTTCCCGGGACCACCAGTTCCTTGGCGAGACACATTAAATCTGTTTTGGGACACATTAATGACAGAACTGTGAGACCCTTGTTTCCTAGGGCTATTGGTCTCAGCCTTTCAGATTCATGGGGCTCTTGGCTTTACCACAGGCTAACCTGCAAAGTGTTCTGCCTCCTAGTGACCTCTGCAGATCCTAGACAGCACACAGAGAATACAACCACTTCAGAAGCCACCTTGATGGCTGCCTAAATTATTCTGGAGTGCCCGCATGCCCGTGACATTCTCCTGAGCCTGGGGCCCAGTTGAGCTCTGTGCCAGGCCCCCAGAAAGCATAGGATATTTCTGATAAACCTGATTGTCTCTACCTACCCTGATATAGTCTGGCTACTATATCAGGACAATCTTCTTGGAGAACAGTTAAAAACATCCATAAAAAATTTCGAGCAATCTATCTTTTTTAAAATTAATTTATTTTTTGGATTTTTTTTAAACTTACATTTCAAATGTTATCACTTTTCCCCCACCCAACCACCCACCCCTTTCCACCTTTCTGTCCTGATATTCCCCTACACTGGTGTGTGTGTGGGGTCCAGCCTTGGCAGGGCCAAGGGCTTCTCCTCCCTCTGGTTTGAGCAATCTATCTTAAACACAGTTCAGTTAAGCACCAGAAAGTTCAACTAGACCAAAAGACCTATAATAGTCTGGCCTAGTCCAGAACAATTTAGCTTAGTCCAGCTCGACTCCTCCTAGCCTGACCTATCCCAGCTTAGCCCAGTTCGGTGTAGCTCAGCCTGGTCCATTCCAGCCTGTCCCAGTTCAGATCAATAAACTCATCCAGCCTGGCAGAGCTCAGCATAGCCTACCCCACTTAGCTCAATCCCACCCAGTTCAGGTCAGCCCAGAACAGCCTGGAATGATCTAGAAGTACCCAATTCAGCCTAGTTCATCTCATAGCTCAACTTTGCTTAGCCCAACAGAGCTCAACCCCAGCCCAGTCTACCTTAGTCCAGATCAGACTAGAACAGTAATTCTAGCTCATCCCAGTTCAGCCTAGCTCAGCCTAGCTCAGTTGGGCCCAGTTGACTCTTATTCCAGCTAAACTCAGCCTAGTTCAGCCCAACTCAACTAATTATAGTTAATCCAAGTTCAGCTCAGCACAGCTCAGTTCACCCTAGCAGAGTTCAGCCATTTTATATAAGTCTAGCCCAGCTCATCTCAGCTAAATTCAACCTAAACCAGTTCAGCCCAGTTTAGCCTAGCTCATTCCAGTCTAGCCTCACTCAGACCCACTCAGCTCCACTCAACCCAGTTTAGCTCAGACAGTCCAGTCCAGCTCAAGCCAGCTGATCCCAGATTACACCAAATCGGCTCAGCTTAGCCCAACCCAGTCCAGTCCAACCAGCTCCAGCTCAGCCCAACTTAGTCTAGCTCAGCCTAGTCTACCTGAGATAGCTCAGCCCAGTTTAGCCCAACCCAACCTAGCTCAGCTCAGTCTAGCTTAGCCTTCCTTAGCTGAGTTCAGTTTAGTTCAGCTCAGCACAGCCCAGCCTTCCTCAGGCAAGAATAGTCTAGTTCAGCCTAGATCAGTCCACCCAATCTAGCTCAGCCCAGTCCAGCTAAGCTAGATCTAGAGTGATCCAGGGTTGGCCCAGTGTAGCACAGCTCAGTGAGGTCCAGATAAGTTCAGTCTAGTCCAATCGAGTTCAGTCCAGCCCAGGCCAATCCACCTTAGACAAAACCAGCTCAGCTCAGCTCAGCTCAGCTCAGCTCAGCCAGTTAAGTCAGCTCAGCCAGTTAAGTTTAGTGTAGCTCAATACAGTCCAGCCCAGCCTAATTCAGCTAAGCTAAACTTAGCTGAGTTTGGCCTAGCTTGGTCTAGCTCAGATCAGGCCAGATTAGTCTTGCTTAGCCCATTTCACCCAAGTTAGCTTAGCATAGTCCAATGATGCTCATCCAAGCTCAGTCCAGGCCAATCCAGTCCTTCTCAGCTCAGGGCAGCCTTACTTAGCTTAGCCTAGCCCATTTTAGGCCAATTTAGCCCATTCCAGTTTAGTTTTGTTCAGCTCAACCCAGTCCAGCTCAGTCCAGCTCATCCCAGCTCAGTCCAGTTCAGCCTGGCTCAATCCAGCTCAGCTCAGCTCAGCCCAGCTCAGCCCAGCCTGGCCCAGCCCAGCCTGGCCCAGCCAAGTCCCTCTTAATTTAACTCAGACCTTTCCAGCCCAGTCTTGCCTAGTTCAGTGTAGTTCAGCTTAGTTTAGCCCAACTAAAAATCAACCTAGACCAGCCTGACTCAGTTTAGCCAAGTCTAATCCAGGCAGTACAACCTAGTTTAGCCCAGTCTGGTTCAGCCCAGGTTAACTCAGTGTAGTCCAGCTGAGACCAGCCCTGCCCAGTTCAGCCCAGATCAGGACATCTCAGGTCAGCCTGGCTCAGCCTAGTCCAGTCCAGTTCAATCTAGCCAGACCAGCCCACCTCAGCCGAGTGTACCCCCCATCTAGCTTAGGCTAGCCCAGCTCAGTCCAGTTCAGTCCAGACCAGACCAAACAATGTCAGCTGAATATACCCCACCTGGCTCAGTCCAGTCCAATCTAGCTCAGCCTTACCTAGCCAAACCTAGCTAAACCCAGCTAGGCCTACTTAGGCCTGCTGAGCCCAGCCCAGCCCAGCCCAGCCCAGCCCAGCCCAGCCCAGTCCAGCCCAGCCCAGTCCAGCCCAGTCCAGCCCAGCCTAGTCCAGTGCCCAGCTGTCCAAACTTAGCTCAGCCTAGCCCGCCCAGTCCAGCCCAGTCCAGCCCAGTCCAGTCCACTCCAGCCCAGCTCTGTCCAGTGCAACTTAGCTCAGCCCAGTCCAGCCAGTCCAGCTCAGCCTAGCCCAGCCTATCCTAGATCAGACCAGGCTAGTGTAGCCCAGTTCAACCCAGCCCAGTCCCGCTTAGTCTAGCCTAGTCTGATTCAGTTAAGCCCAGCCTACCCTAGTTTAAGCTGGTTTAGCCTACCTATTCCAGGCCAGCCCAGCCCAACACAAACTAGTCCAGGCCAATTCAACTCAGTCCAACCCACTTTGCTTGGCTCATCCCGGCTCATTCCAGCCCAGTGCAGCACAGATCCCACTCCTAGCTTAGCCCAGGTCAGCCCAGGTCAGCCCAGCTTTGTTGTTAGTTCATCACAGGGCAATTCCTTGCTGTCACTCGTTGGCTCTGTCACTTGTTATTGCCTCCTTGCCCTGATGGTTTGCAGGAAGATTCCTATTCAGTTTCTCCTGGCGTTTTCTGAGCTTCTCACGACATCTTCAGTTTCTCTTGGTTCAGCCATGTCTGGTTGAGATCCACAGTCCCCTGTCTTTGTGGATAGCGGTAGTAGTGCCTAATAACGGTGTGCCTTAATGCAGAGGAGTGACAGCTGAAGGACAGGCAATGACCAAGAGACTCTGTCCTTGTTAGAAGGCAGCCCAAGTGCCCCCTTCCCCATCCAGGACCCTGTAATCTGTTTGCCCATTCTCCTTGGGCAAACCCTTTAGCTCAGGGTCCCACAGGCTATGATACCTGAGGTCCGCTGGTAAGTGGCTGTGGCTAGCCAGGCTCTTCTCATCTGCAGCCATCTCCTGTCCCTGTGCAGGCTCCCAGACGTTGTGAATCTTTAGTAACCATTATTGCATTTGTGCCCAGATGGTAGTACCTAGGGGCCGCTCTGCCCCAGTGCCCTCAGCTAAAAGTGGGGTGGGAACCCCCGGCCTTAGCAGCCTTGGAAGTTCCCTTTTTTATTCTGTTCTTGGGAAGTTGACTAAGGGACAGTGGCGTCTCAGGTGAGGCCTCTTTCTAGGAGACACACCTGCACGCTCTGGTCAGGGCACTTTTCGTTGTCTGGTCTTCTGCACAGCTCTCATGTTAGAACCTTGCATGTTCCTGCAGTCACGATGCCTGCCCCTTTGGAGTGCTACTGCCCTGAAAAGGGACTGGACTCAAGCCATTGCCTTTTCTGTTCCCTTGGCAGTCCTTCGGGGGCAGTGTGGCAGTCACGTTGTAAGTTATTAACGATACACAAAGAGGAACAGCCTGTGGGCACGATATGACACACAGGGCCTCTGATAGAGGCCCCCTGGTTCCTGTCTCAGCTTTGGAGCTGGCATGCTAGAGACAGTGGCCTTCCCTGGTAATCATTCACAAGTGACTGCCCTTCGGCTTGGGGTCCTCTACTTGCTACTCTGGCAAGGACAGAGCACATCTGGGGAGTAACTGGGTCTCATGGAACACCATAGAAACAGTTAACGTCTCTTCCAGGCCTGTGGTCTACGTCTGCACTGAGGGAAGGGGAGAGGGTAAAGATGCTGTGTGGGCCCAGCAGCTTCCCTGGGGTACTAGCAACATCTGTTTTAACTATCGCTTTGTAGAGCAAGTTCATCTTTTGAGTTCAGGGTTTCCCTCTACACTCTGATGTCTCTGTAGGCCCGAGGTTCCCAGGAGTTCCGTGAAGACATACACATAAGCTATAGGAGCCACTAACTTAGCTTGTGAGTGTTGGATCTTGAGAGAGGCACATGGAGATTTGGGGAAGGGTATCAGCGCCCCATTCCTTGGACCCTGGCCACTCAGGGTCGATGGTCCCGGTGCAAGGGACTGGGGGACTTAGGCTTTGCCAAGTCTGACTTCCACAGAAGGGCATTTAATTGTATTTGGAAGACATCAGAGAGCTAACTGACAGTGGAAGAACCAGGTAGGCCCCGGGCTGGCCCAGGAAAGTTAATTAGGGACTTTGGGAACACGAGGTGTGAGATCTGAGGGAATTGGGGGTCTTGCTTGGTTTTATCTCTTTCAGATAGTCTGAGGTGACAGGCTTGGCCTTTAGCCTAACAGACCTGGGTGGGAGTCTGAGGGGTAAATACAGAGTTTCCTGGAAAGACCTGTGGTTCTGAGGGAAAACATAGGGGTGAGGAGCCTTTGCTCCAACTGGATCAGGTGCTGCTGTCTGTGGTGTGCCCCGAACAGTGGGAAGGACTCCATCTCCCTCATAGCCTGAGGACCAAGAAACTCTGTGTCCAGCCTGCTTGGGCCTGGTTCTTCTTTGACACTCAGCTTATGCTGGGCTGCTGGTTCTGAGTCCTCAGAGTTCTATGCTGGGTGGCAGTGGGTGGTCCTCTGGAAGGAGAGGAGGCAGTTCCACTACTTAAGCCTTAGGGTTACCCTGGGAGCTCTCTCTCCTTCCTGGTTCAGACTCCACTATGACTCTTCTGGTTTTCAGGAATCATCCTCCCTCCCCCCTCCTGTCTACAGGCTGATCATTCCATTTCTGGCCATCAGTGTCCACAGTGGCCCCAGCAGCACATGGCTTTAGTGCCCTTGTCTTGCCCTACCTAGCCTTTATTCCACCTCCTCCTGTGGGCCAGGACTCCAGTGGGATCCTCCTTTAGTCATTCCCTTGAGTGGTTCCTTAACTCAAGCGATCATGACAGATCTGTTCCTGAATGGGCCATGTCTAAGATGTGCTGTGTGCGTTAGCGTATGCGAACTCATGTATGTGATGTGGGTGTGAACGTATCTTGAGGGCCAGGGAAAGGTCTTACTGCTACCCCCAACTCTCTAGTAGCTCTGTAAGTCTCAGAAGTGTGCCTTAGAACAGTGTTATTTTGGTGACTGGGTGGAGGTGAGATGTACGAGACTGCTCAGCTCTCCCTAGGATCATCTGCTAAGGGATGCCAAGGACGGTAGTGTAAACATGTCTTTATTGTCATAGTGTAATGGTCACCTTTTCTTCATGTAAAATGAGCCATTGGGGGCCAGGAGGCTTGACCTTTTGATGCACTCAGGTTGGCCCTTTTCTATATCTAGTAGTCTTAGGTCTCTTTTAGAGACCGGTGGAAGTGTCATCATGGGATTCTAGGTGCTTTGAATACCTCACAGAGCCCTGAGGAGACCATATTTGAGCTGCAAAGTATACAGCAATCATGGCTGCTGCTGAAACTACAGCCTTGTTCCAACTACCATGGCTCCAGCCTGTACCATGGCCTTAAAACTCCACTCCACCTATGACCTC
Source organism: Rattus rattus (assembly GCF_011064425.1). Lineage (NCBI taxonomy): Eukaryota > Metazoa > Chordata > Mammalia > Rodentia > Muridae > Rattus > Rattus rattus. Next base: position 120,057,456 of record NC_046160.1, on the reverse strand, counting down.
CAGGTGACTTCACACACAGCTCCAGAGGACCTTGGAATAGCAGCTCTCAAGGTCAGAAAGGAAGAAGAGCATCTTCCCTGGTGGCTCAAACCACCTGATTATTAGAGTTGGGAGATACACGGAGGGGGCACCACTGGCTCAGAGGTGAAAGGGAGGGGGGATGGGGGGAAGATCTTGGGAGGGGATGATGGGGAGAGGGGTAGTGAGTGGGATGTAAAATAACAAATAAAAAATGAATAAAATAAATAGAAATAATAAACACGCAAGCAAATAAAAAAAATCCTGGTTATGTCAGAAAGAAAGGTGAACATATTTGAGACCTGCAACCTGTGCAAGGCCTGTGATGGGTTCATACGGGAGGGTTGTGATTGGTGAAACTGGAAGCTGAGCACATGCAGGGCTGTGTTTGTGGGAAGTATAATCCATGCATGAGCCTATCATGACCCTATTCTGTCTCTATATACAGTATGTTCCCCACTATTCCTTGAGGCTTCTCTCCAATGGATGACTCCTGATCCAAGTGTGCACCCATTAGGCCCTGATAAAGGCTTTCCCCAAATGATCTCCAAGTCTCCTTATTTGTCATGGGTAGAGTAGGCTGTGTGGCTGTGCCAAGAGCAGACAAGGCTCCAGGTTTCCAGCCCTGAGGGTGACAGTGGCAGGAAGTAGTTGAGGAGCCAGTAAGCCATTGAGGGCAGCGTCTGCAAGAATCTAAGGTGATGAGGGACAGTGGAAATATTGAGAAGACAAGCTGAGAAGAGTTGGATGTAGGGGGGTGATACAGAAGAACGAGTTCCAAAGCTCAGGAGCAGTCACTTAGCTGCTGGATGTCAGCATTCTCTATGCCAAAAGCAGCACGCCACCGGGTGTCCAAGTTCAGTGCCATAGCCTCTAGGTTTGCAAACCAGCAGGCAAGTCTCTTGAATGCAAGGCCATCAGTGCTAAGAGAACCATTCTTTAGCTGTCTGAAATTTCTCAAATAGCCAGTGGTTTGTGATGGAACAGGGTAGAGGTGGAAATGCTTGCCTATATGAACCCTTTGGGTGACTTGGAGCTGGGAGCCAGGATGACCAGATACCTCAAAGAAACTTAAAGGGGGGGCTTATGTGCTTAGGGCCATAATGACAGTGAGGTTGTGTGGAAGAGGCTATTTATTTCTTGACTGATGGGAAGTAGAGATAAAGGGAATGTAGTGTCCAGGGTCAGATGTAATGGCCCGTGCACACCTCCAGTAATCTGCTTCCTCCACTTGGCCTTCTTCTTACTGTTCAGCACTTTTCTATAATGCCACCACATTCTCACTCCACCAAAGGGCTAAGTCAGAGCCCCCTAAGACCTAACACTTCTGGAAAGTCCTTCATAGACACCTCCACAGGCATTCGTTCCTTAATCTAGTCAAGGCAAACAATGAAAACTCTAAGTCTTTACGTGTTATCCCTCTGTTGTCTCTTTTGTGTTATCTCCCTGTTGTCTCTTATGTGCTGTATCCCTCTGTTGTCTCTTATGTATTATCTCTTTTCTGTCTTTTATGTGTTATCCCTATGTTGTCTCTTTTGTGCTGTCCCTCTGTTTCTAACTACCTATCATCCTAATTGTCCTCCAGCTCTGTTGTTTGTTGTTTATGGGTTCATCTACCAACCCTCTCTCCGCCATCTCCCACTACTTGTGCTTCTCTGGAGAACTTATCTTCGAAACCCTGAAACAAAATCTAACATAGTATGTATCAGGTACAGTTACTGGATACATTTACTTCAAGTGGAAGATCAGGATTATTACTATTTTTAAAGATAAGGTTGGTCTCTAATTTGCTATGTAGACAAGAATGACTTCGAAAGTCTCATCCTCCTGTGTACGCCTTTGGAGATTTGGGATTTGGGATTACAGGTATGCATTACCACATTTGGTTTATTCTGTAATGGAGATCAGATCCAGGGCTCCTGCATTACAGACAAGTACTCTAACAATTGAACTATACCCTTAGCCCAAGACCAGAAATAAAGCATTTATTTTTGCCTTTGGGATTAAAATATGATTATATCAATAAAGGCAGTAGCAGTCTGGTACAGGATACTTTTGGTTTCTACCTGCACCCGGAGCTGAACTGCTCCCACAGCTCTCTGTTCCCAAATCCTATGGGGGAGAGAGATGGACTCTCAGAAGTGTGGACAGTCCTGAGAGCTCAGAGGAGACAACTACTTCTGCTGACATTCATGGACCAAGAGGAACCCACCTAGTGCCCTCTGTGCCCTCTGGACATAGGAAGCTAGGAGCAGTCAGGGGCAGAAATCTTCTGGTTTCTGCCTGTGTCCAGAGCTTCCAGAAGTGCTGACACACCTGAGAGCAGAGGTAAGACCAACGCTTCTGCTCCAAGCGACCTGCCTGGTGGCCTCAGGACACACAAACCCAGGAGCAGCTCTCTGTTCCCAGATCCAGCTGAAAGAAAACAGGTCTACAGGAGTGCTGACACACAGACTTACAGGCGGGTCAAGTCAATGTCAGAGACAGCAAGACAATCTAACACCAGAGACAACCTGATGGCAAGGGGCAAGTGCAGCACCTAAGAAAGAGAAACTAAGAACACTTGGCATCATCAGAGCCCAGTTCTCCCACCAAAGCAAATACTGGATCCAAACACACAGGAAAAGCAAGATTTGGATTTAAAAATCACATCTCATGGTGGTGATAGAGGACTTTAAGAAGGACATAAGTAACTTCCTTAAAGAAATACAGGACAACATAGATAAACAAGTAGAAGCCCTTAAAGAGGAAACACAAGTAGAAGCCTGTAAAGAGAAAATACAAAAACCCCTTAAAGAATTACAGGAAAACACAACCAAACAGGTGAAGGAATTGAACAAAACCATCCAGGATCTAAAAATGGAAACAGAAACAATAAAGAAATCACAAAGGGAGACAACCCTGGAGATAGAAAATCTAGGGAAGAGATCAGGAGTTATAGATGCAAAGAATCCCCAACAGAATACAATAGATAGAAGAGAGAATCTGAGGGGTAGAAGATACCATAGGAAACAACCATCAAAGATAATGTAAAATGCAAAAAGTTCCTAACCTAAAACATCCAGGAAATCTAGGACACAATGAGAAGATCAAGCCTAAGGATAACAGGTATAAAAGAGAGTGAGGACTCTCAACTTAAAGGGCCAGTAAATATCTTCAACAAAAATTATAGAAGAAAACTTCCCTAACCTAAAGAAAGAGATGCCCATAAACATATAAGAAGCCTACAGAACTCCAAATAGATTGAACTAGAAAAGAAATTCCTCCCATCACATAAAAGTCAAAACACCAAATGCACAAAACAAAGAAAGAATATTAAAAGCAGTAAGGAAGAAAGGTCAAGTAACATACAAAGGAAGACCTATCATAATTACAGCAGACTTCTTACCAGAAACTATGAAAAGCCAGAAAATCCTGGGCAGATATCATACAGACCCTAAGAGAACACAAATGCCAGGCCAGGCTACTATATCCAGCAAAACTCTCAATTAACATAGATAGAGAAACCAAGATATTCCGTGACAAAACCAAATTTACACAATATCTTTCCAACAAACACAGTCCTAAAAAGGATAATAGATGGAGAACTCCAACACAATAATTATGCCCTAGAAAAAGCAAGAAAGTAATCTTCTTGCAACAAATCCAAAAGAAGAAAGCCCCACAAATACAATTCCACCTCTAACAAATATAAACAGGAAAGAACAATCACTATTCCTTAATATCTCTTAACATCAATGAACTCAATTCCCCAATAAAAAGACATAGAGTAACAGACTGGACATGTAAAGAGGACCCAGCATTTTGCTGCATACAGAAAACACACCTCAGAGACAAAGACAGACACTACTTCAAATGGTCTGAAGAAGCAAGCTGGAGTAGCCATTCTAATATTGAATAAAATCAACTTTCAACCAAAAGGGATCAAAAAAGATAAGAAATGACACTTCACATCCATCAAAGGAAAAATCCACCAAGATGAACTCTCAATCCTGAATATCTATGCCCCAAATGCAAAGGTACCTACATTCATAAAAGAAACCTTATTAAAGCCCAAAGCACACATTGCACCTCACACAATAATAGTAGGAGATTTCAACATCCCACTCTCATCAATGGACAGATTATGGAAACAGAAACCAAATAGAGACATAGAGAAACTAACAGAAGTTATGAACCAAATGAATTTAACAGATATTTATAGAACATTTTATCCTAAAACAAAAGAATATACCTTCTTCTCAGCACCTCATGGTAGCTTCTCCAAAATTGACCATATAATCGATCACAAAACAGGCCTCAACAGATACAAGAAGATTGCAGTAATCCCATGCATCCTATCAGATCACCATGGACTAAGGCTGGTCTTCAATAACAACAAAAACAACAGAAAGCCCACATATACATGGAAGTTGAACAACACTCTACTCAATGATAACTTGGTCAAGGAAGAAATAAAGAAAGAAATTAAATACTTTTTAGAATTGAATGAAAATGAAGGCCCAACATACCCAAACTCATGGGACACAAATGAAAGCAGTGCTAAGAGGAAAACTCATAGCTCTGAGTGCCTCCAAAAAGAAACAGGAGAGAGCATACATTAGTAGGTTGACAGCACACCTAAAAGCTCTAGAACAAAAAGAAGCAAATACACCCAAGAGGAGTAGAGGAGTTTGAAGAGCCCTTCAAACTCAGGGCTGAAATCAACCAAGTAGTAACAAAAAGGACTATACAAAGAACCAGGAGCTCCTTCTTTGAGAAAAGCAACAAGATAGATAAATCCTCAGCCAGACTAATCAGAGGGCACAGATAATGTATCCAAATTAACAAAGTCAGAACTGAAAATGGAGAAATAACAGAATCTGAGGAAATTAAAAAAATCATCAGATTCTATTACAAAACTTATGTACAACAAAACTGGAAAATCTGGAGGAAATGTACAATTTTCTAGATGGATACCAGGTACCAAAGTTAAATCAGGATCAGATAAACCATCTAAACAGTACCATAACTTCTAAAGAAATAGGAGCAGTTATTAAAAGTCTCCAACTAAAAAAAAAAGCCCAGGAGAGGATGGGTTTAGTTCAGAATTCCATCAGACCTTTATAGAAGACCTCATACCAAACTATGCCCAAACTATTCCAGAAAATAGAAACAGAAGGAGCACTACCCAATTCCTTGTATTAAGCCACAATTATGCTTATACCTAATCCACATCAAGACTCGACAAAGAAAGAGAACTTCAGACCAACTTCCCTTATGAATATGGACGTAAAAATACTCAATAAAATTCTCACAAACCAAATCTAAGAAAAATACATCAAAACAATCATTTTTGATCTTTATCCAGTTGATCATAGTAGATGGTTCTAGAATACTTCATCCCCATTACTCCCATGTTCTTATTATGGATGAGAAAGGGCATTTTCAGGGATGGACATTTAAATATTTATTGACAATTAATAATTTTATACATTAAAAAAGAACCCTTAACACAAAAAAAATTCTTACAAACCAAATCTAAGAATACATCAAAACAATCACCCATCATGATCAAGTAGGCTTCATCCCAGGGATGCAGGGATGGTTTAATATACAGAAAACCATCAATGTAATCCGCTATATAAACAAACTCAAAGATAGAAACCACATGATCATTTCATTAGATGCAGAGAAAGCATTTGTCAAAATTCAACACCCCTTCATGATAAAAGTCATGGACAGATCAAGAATTCAAAGCCTATACCTGAACATAGTAAAAGTAATATACAGCAAGCCAGTAGCCAACATTAAACTAAATCGAGAGAAACTTGAATAATCCCACAAAATTGGCTGCCCACTCTTTTCCTACTTATTCAATATAGCATTCAAAGTCCTAGCCAGAGAAATCAGACAACAAAAGGAGGTCAAATAGATACAAATTGGAAAGGAAGAAGTCAAAATACCACTATTTGCAGGTGATAAGATAGTATAGTTAAGTGACCCGAAAAGTTCCACAAGAGAACTACTTAACCTGACAAACAACTTCAGCAAAGTGGCTGGGTATAAAATTAACTCAAACCAATCAGTAACCTTCCTCTACTCCAAGGATAAAAGACTGAGAAAGAAATTATGACACAATAGTCACATATACCATTAAATAACTCGGTGTGACTTTAACCAAGCAAGTGAAAGATCTGTATGATAAGAACTTCGAGTTTCTGAAGAAAGAAATTGAGGAAGATCTCAGAAGATGGAAAGATCACCCATGCTCATGGATTGGCAGGATTAATATAGTAAAAATGGCCATTTTGCCAAAAGCAATCTACAGATTCAATGGAATCCCCATCAAAATTCCAACTCAATTTTTCATAGAGTTAGAAAGAGCAATTTGCAAATTCATTTGGAATAACAAAAAATCCAGGATGGCGAAAACTATCCTCAACCATAAAAGAACTTCTGGGGGAAATCACCATCCATGACCTCAAGCAGTATTACAGAGAAATAGTGATAAAAACTGTGTGATACTCGTACAGAGATAGGCAGGAAGATCAATGGAATAGAATTGAGTACCCAGAAATGAACCCACACAAGTATGGTCACTTGATCTTTGACAAAGGATCTAAAATCATTCAATGGACAAAAGTTAGCATTTTCAACAAATGGTGCTGGTTCAACTGGAGGTCAGCATGTAGAAGAATGCAAGTTGATCCGTTTTTATCACCATGTACAAAGTTTAAGTCCAAGTGGATCAAGGACCTCCACATACAACCATATATATTCAAACTAATAGAAGAAAAAGTAGGAAGAACCCTCGAACACATGGGGACTGGGGAAAATTTCCTGAACAAAACACCAATGACTTATGTTCTAAGATCAAGAATCAACAAATGGGACCTCATAAAACTGCAAAGCTTCTGTAAGGCAAAGGACACTATCATTAGGACAAAATGGCAACCAACAGATTGGAAAAGATTATTATCAATCATACATCTGATAGAGGGCTAATTTCCAATATATACAAAGAACTGAAGAAATTAAACTCCAGAGAGTCAAATAATCCTATTAAAATGGGGTACAAAGGTAATCAAAGAATTCTCAGCTGAGGAATATTGAATGGCTGAGAAGCACCTAAAGAAATGCTCAACATCCTTAGTCATCAGGGAAATGCAAACCAAAACAACCCAGAGATTCCACCTCACACCAGTCAGAATGGCTAAGATCAAAAACTCAGGTGACAACAGATACTGGCTAGGATGTGGAGAAAGAGGAACACTCCTCCATTGTTGGTGGGGATGCAGACTGGTACAACCATTCTGGAAATCAGTCTGGAGGTTCCTCAGAAAATTGGACATTGAACTACCTGAGGACCCAGATATACCACTCCTGGGCATATACCCAAAAGATGCCCTGACATATAACAAGGACACATGCTCCACTATATTCATAGTAGCCTTATTTATAATAGCCAGAAGCTGGAAAGAACCAACAGAGGAATGGATACAGAAAATGTGGTATATCTATACAATGAATGCTTAACTATCAAAAATAATAACTTCATGAAATCTGTAGGCAAATGGATGGAAGTAGAAAATATCATTCTGAGTTAGGTAACCCAATTACAAAAACACACACATGGTATGTACTCATTGATAAGTGGAAATTAGCCCAGAAGCTTGAAGTACCCAAGATACTCAGAGCTTGAATTACCCAAGATACAATCCACAGACCACATGAAGCTCAAGAAGAATGATGACCAAGGTGCGGATGCTTCAGTCCTTCTTAAAAGGGGGAACAAAAATATGCACAGGAGGAGATATCGAGACAAATTTCTGAGTAGAGACTGAAGGAATGGACATTCAGAGCCTGCCCCACCTGGGGATCCAGTCCATATATATACACCCACCATAACTAGACATTATTGATTAAGCTAATAAGTGCATGCTGACAGGAGCCTGATATAGCCGTCTCCTGAGAGGCTTAGCCAGAGTGTGTCAAATACAGAGGCGGATGTTAGCAGCAAACCATTGAACTGAGCATGGGGTCCCTGTTGGAAGAGTTAGAGAAAGGATTGAAGGAGCTGAAGGGTTTTGCAACCCCATAAGAACAAACAATACCAACCAAGCAGAGCTCCCAGGGACTAAACCACTACCCAAAGAGTACACATGAACAGACCCATGGCTCCAGCTGCATATGTAGCAGAGGATGGCCTTGTTGGGCACCAATGGGAGGAGAAGCCCTTGGTCCTGCCAAGACTGGAACCCCAGCCCCCAACCCCATGTTGGGAAATGTCAGGGCAGGGAGGCGGGAATGGAGGGGTGGTTGGAGTGGGGGAACACCCTTATAGAAGAAGGGGGAGGGAGATGGGATAGGGGGCTTATGGACGGGAAACCTGGAAAAGGAATAACATTTGAAATGTAAATATAAATTATCCAATAAAAATATGATTATATCATTTCCAACTTTAATTTTCTCCCTCTAACATCGTCTTTATTTTTTTACCTGTTGTCTACACACACACACACACACATACACACACACACACACACACACACACATTTCTTTCTTTCTTTTTTTTTAACTTGAATATTTCTTATATACATTTCAGTGTTATTCCCTTTCGGGTGTCCGCAAACATCCCCCCTCCCCCCTCCCTTCCTTATGGGTGTTCCCTTCCCACCCTCCCCCATTTCCGCCCTCCCCCAACAGTCTGGTTCACTGGGGTTCAGTCTTAGCAGGACCCAGGGCTTCCCTTCCACTGGTGCTCTTACTAGGATATTCATTGCTACCTATGAGGTCAGAGTCCAGGGTCAGTCCATGTATAGTCTTTAGGTAGTGGCTTGGTCCTGGAAGCTCTGGTTGCTTGGCATTGTTGTACATATGGGGTCTCGAGCCCCTTCAAGCTCTTCCAGTTCTTTCTCTGATTCCCTTCAGCGGGGGTCCTATTCTCAGTTCAGTGGTTTGCTGCTGGCATTCGCCTCTGTATTTGCTGTATTCTGGCTGTGTCTCTCAGGAGCGATCTACACTTCTGCACTTCTTTGCTTCATCCATCTTGTCTAATTGGGTGGCTGTATATATATGGGCCCACATGTGGGCAGGCTCTGAATGGGTGTCCTTCAGTCTCAGTATTCTTGTTCCCCTTTTAAAAAGGAGTGAAGCATTCACATTTTGATCATCTGTCTTGAGTTTAATTTGTTCTAGGCATCTAGGGTAATTCAAACATTTGGGCTAATAGCCACTTATCAATGAGTGCATACCATGTGTGTTTTTCTGTGATTGGGTTACCTCACTCAGGATGATATTTTCCAGTTCCAACCATTTGCCTACGAATTTCATAAAGTCATTGTTTTTGATAGCTGAGTAATATTCCATTGTGTAGATGTACCACATTTTCTGTATCCATTCCTCTGTTGAAGGGCATCTGGGTTCTTTCCAGCTTCTGGCTATTATAAATAAGGCTGCAATAAACATAGTGGAGCACGTGTCTTTTTTATATGTTGGGGCATCTTTTGGGTATATGCCCAAGAGAGGTATAGCTGGATCCTCAGGCAGTTCAATGTCCAATTTTCTGAGGAACCTCCAGACTGATTTCCAGAATGGTTGTACCAGTCTGCATCCCCACCAACAATGGAGGAGTGTTCTCTTTCTCCACATCCTCGCCAGCATTTGCTGTCACCTGAGTTTTTTGATCTTAGCCATTCTCACTGGTGTGAGGTGAAATCTCAGGTTGTTTTGATTTGCATTTCCCTGATGACTAAAGATGTTGAACATTTCTTTTAGGTGTTTCTCAGCCATTCGGCATTCCTCAGCTGTGAATCTTTTTGTTTAGCTCTGAACCCCATTTTTTAATAGGGTTATTTGTCTCCCTGGTGGTCTAACTTTTTGAGTTCTTTGTATATTTTGGATATAAGGCCTCTATCTGTTGTAGGATTGGTAAAGATCTTTTCCCAATCTGTCGGTTGCCGTTTTGTCCTAACCACAGTGTCCTTTGCCTTACAGAAGCTTTGCAGTTTTATGAGATCCCATTTGTTCATTCTTGATCTTAGAGCATAAGCCATTGGTGTTTTGTTCAGGAAATTTTTTCCAGTGCCCCATGTGTTCCAGATGCTTCCCTAGTTTTTTCTTCTATTAGTTTGAGTGTGTCTGGTTTGATGTGGAGGTCCTTGATCCACTTGGACTTAAGCTTTGTACAGGGTGATAAGCATGGATCGATCTGCATTCTTCTACATGTTGACCTCCAGTTGAACCAGCACCATTTGCTGAAAAATGCTATCTTTTTCCATTGGATGGATTTGGCTCCTTTGTCAAAAATCAAATGACCATAGGTGTGTGGGTTCATTTCTGGGTCTTCAATTCTGTTCCATTGGTCTATCTGTCTGTCTCTGTACCAATACCATGCAGTTTTTATCACTATTGCTCTGTAATACTGCTTGAGTTCAGGGATAGTGATTCCTCCGGAAGTCCTTTTATTGTTGAGGATAGTTTTAGCTATCCTGTGTTTTTTGTTATTCCAGATGAATTTACAAATTGTTCTGTCTAACTCTTTGAAGAATTGGATTGGTATTTTGATGGGGATTGCATTGAATCTGTAGATTGCTTTTGGTAAAATGGCCATTTTTACTATATTAATCCTGCCAATCCATGAGCATGGGAGATCTTTCCACCTTCTGAGGTCTTCTTCAATTTCTTTCTTCAGTGTCTTGAAATTCTTATTGTACAGATCTTTTACTTGCTTGGTTAAAGTCACACCGAGGTATTTTATATTATTTGGGTCTATTATGAAGAGTGTCGTTTCCCTAATTTCTTTCTCCGCTTGTTTCTCTTTTGTGTAGAGGAAGGCTACTGATTTATTTGAGTTAATTTTATACCCAGCCACTTTGCTGAAGTTGTTTATCAGCTTTAGTAGTTCTCTGGTGGAACTTTTGGGATCACTTAAATATACTATCATATCATCTGCAAATAGTGATATTTTGACTTCTTCTTTTCCGATCTGTATCCCCTTGACCTCCTTTTGTTGTCTGATTGCTCTGGCTAGAACTTCAAGAACTATATTGAATAAGTAGGGAGAGAGTGGGCAGCCTTGTCTAGTCACTGATTTTAGTGGGATTGCTTCAAGTTTCTCTCCATTTAGTTTAATGTTAGCCACAGGTTTGCTGTATATGGCTTTTACTATGTTTAGGTATGGGCCTTGAATTCCTATTCTTTCCAGGACTTTTATCATGAAGGGGTGTTGAATTTTGTCAAATGCTTTCTCAGCATCTAATGAAATGATCATGTGGTTTTGTTCTTTCAGTTTGTTTATATAATGGATCACGTTGATGGTTTTCCGTATATTAAACCATCCCTGCATGCCTGGGATGAAGCCTACTTGATCATGGTGGATGATTGTTTTGATGTGCTCTTGGATTCGGTTTGCCAGAATTTTGTTGAGTATTTTGGCGTCGATGTTCATAAGGGAAATTGGTCTGAAGTTCTCTTTCTTTTGTTGGGTCTTTTGTGGTTTAGGTATAAGAGTAATTGTGGCTTCATAGAAGGAATTCGTAGTGCTCCATCTGTTTCAATTTTGTGGAATAGTTTGGATAATATTGGTATGAGGTCTTCTATGAAGGTCTGATAGAATTCTGCACTAAACCGTCTGGACCTGGGCTCTTTTTGGTTGGGAGACCTTTAATGACCGCTTCTATTTCCTTAGGAGTTATGGGGTTGTTTAACTGATTTATCTGTTCCTGATTTAACTTCGGTACCTGGTATCTGTCTAGAAAATTGTCCATTTCCTGCAGATTTTCAAGTTTTGTTGAATATAGGCTTTTATAGTAAGATCTGATGATTTTTTGAATTTCCTCTGGATCTGTAGTTATGTCTCCCTTTTCATTTCTGATTTTGTTAATTTGGACACACTCTCTGTGTCCTCTCGTTAGTCTGGCTAGGGGTTTATCTATCTTGTTGATTTTCTCAAAGAACCAACTTTTGGTTCTGTTGATTCTTTCTATGGTCCTTTTTGTTTCTACTTGGTTGATTTCAGCTCTGAGTTTGATTATTTCCTGCCTTCTACTCCTCCTGGGTGTATTTGCTTCTTTTTGTTCTAGAGCTTTTAGGTGTGCTGTCAAGCTGCTGACATATGCTCTTTCCTGTTTCTTTCTGCAGGCACTCAGCGCTATGAGTTTTCCTCTTAGCACAGCTTTCATTGTGTCCCATAAGTTTGGGTATGTTGTAAATTTCATTTCATTAAATTCTAAAAAGTTTTTAATTTCTTTCTTTATTTCTTCCTTGACCAGGTTATCATTGAGTAGAGCATTGTTCAATTTCCACGTATATGTGAGCATTCTTCCCTTATTGTTATTGAAGACCAGCTTTAGGCCGTGGTGGTCCGATAGCACGCATGGGATTATTTCTATCTTTCTGTACCTGTTGAGGCCCGTTTTTTGACCAATTATATGGTCAATTTTGTAGAAAGTACCATGAAGCTGAGTACCAGGAAAGTACCAGGAGCTGAGAAGAAGGTATATCCTTTTGCTTTAGGGTAGAACGTTCTATAAATATCCGTTAAGTCCATTTGGCTCATGATTTCTCTTAGTCTGTCTACGTCTCTGTTTAATTTCTGTTTCCATGATCTGTCCATTGATGAGAGTGGGGTGTTGAAATCTCCTACTATTATTGTGTGAGGTGCAATGTGTGTTTTGAGCTTTAGTAAGGTTTCTTTTACGTATGTAGGTGCCTTTGTATTTGGGGAATAGATATTTAGGATGGCGCGTTAATTTTTGGTGGATTTTTCCTTTGATGAGTATTAAGTGTCCTTCCTTATCTTTTTTGATGACTTTTAGTTGAAAATTGATTTTATTTGATATTAGAATGGCTACTCCAGCTTGCTTCTTCAGACCATTTGCTTGGAAAGTTGTTTTCCAGCCTTTCACTCTGAGGTAGTGTCTGTCTTTGTCTCTGAGGTGTGTTTCCTGTAGGCAGCAGAATGCAGGGTCCTCGTTGCGTATCCAGTTTGTTAATCTATGTCTTTTTATTGGGGAGTTGAGGCCATTGATGTTGAGAGATATTAAGGAATAGTGACTATTGCTTCCTGTTATAATCATATTTGGATGTAAGGTTATGTTTGTGTGCTTTTCTTCTCTTTGTTTTGTTGCCAAGACAATTAGTTTCTTGCCTTTTCTAGGGTATAGCTTGCCTCCTATGTTGGGCTTTACCATTTATTATCCTTTGTAGTGCTGGATTTGTAGAAAGATATTGTGTAAATTTGGTTTTGTCATGGAATATCTTGGTTTCTCCATCTATGTTAATTGAGAGTTTTGCAGGATACAGTAGCCTGGGCTGGCATTTGTGTTCTCTTAGGGTCTGTATGACATCAGTCCAGGATCTTCTGGCCTTCATAGTTTCTGGCAAAAAGTCTGGTGTGATTCTGATAGGTCTGTCTTTATATGTTACTTGACCTTTTTCCTTACTGCTTTTAATATTCTTTCTTTATTTTGTGCGTTTGGTGTTTTGACTATTATGTGACGGGAGGTGTTTCTTTTCTGGTCCAATCTATTTGGAGTTCTGTAGGCTTCTTGTATGCCTATGGGTATCTCTTTTTTAGGTTAGGAAGTTTTCTTCTATGATTTTTTGTTGAAGATATTTACTGGTCCTTTGAGCTGGGAGTCTTCACTACTCTTCTATACCTATTATCCTTAGGTTTGATCTTCTCATTGAGTCCTGGATTTCCTGTATGTTTTGGACCAGTAGCTTTTTTCCGCTTTATATTATCTTTGTCAGTTGAGTCAATGATTTCTATGGAATCTTCTGCTCCTGAGATTCTCTCTTCCATCTCTTGTATTCTGTTGAAATTTGAAGCTTGTATCTTACAGCTCCTTGTCTCTTCTTTTGGTTTTCTATATCCAGGGTTGTTTCCATGTGTTCTTTCTTGATTGCTTCTATTTCCATTTTTAATTCCTTCAACTGTTTGATTGTGTTTTCCTGGAATTCTTTCAGGGATTTTTGTGTCTCCTCTCTATGGGCTTCTACTTGTTTATTTATGTTTTCCTGGAATTCTTTCAGGCATTTTGTGATTCCTCTCTGTAGGCTTCTACTTGTTTATTAATGTTTTCCTGTGTTTCTCTAAGGGAGTTCTTCACGTCTTTCTTGAAGTCCTCCAGCATCATGATCAAATATGATTTTGAAACTAGATCTTGCTTTTCTGGTGTGTTTGGATATTCCATGTTCGTTTTGATGGGAGAATTGGGCTCCGATGGTGCCATGTAGTCTTGGTTTCTGTTGCTTGGGTTCCTGCGCTTGCCTCTCGCCATCAGATTATCTCTAGTGTTACTTTGTTCTGCTATTTCTGACAGTGGCTAGACTGTCCTATAAGCCTGTGTGTCAGGAGTGCTGTAGACCTGTTTTACTGTTTTTCTTTCAGCCAGTTATGGGGACAGAGTGTTCTGCTTTTAATCGTAGTTTTTCCCTCTACAGGTCTTCAGCTGTTCCTGTGGGCCTGTGTCTTGAGTTCACCAGGCAGGTCAGTTGCATCAGAAAAGTTGGTCTTACCTGTGGTCCCGAGGCTCAAGTTTGCTCGTGGGGTGCTGCCCACGGGCTCTCCGCGGTGGCAGCAACCAGGAAGATCTGCGCCGCCCCTTCCGGGAGCCTTCGTGCACCAGGGTTCCAGATGGCCTCCGGTGTTTTCCTATGGCGTCCGAGATGTGTGTGCAGAGAGCAGTCTCTTCTGATTTCCCAGGCTTGTCTGCCTCTCTGAAGGTTTAGCTCTCCCTCCCACGGGATTTGGGTGCAGAGAACTGTTTATCCGGTCTGTTTCCTTCAGGTACCGGCGGTGTCTCAGGCAGGGGTCCTGCCGCTACTGGGCCCTCTCCCACGGGAGCCCAGAGGCCTTGTACAGTTTCCTCTTGGGCCAGGGATGTGGGCAGGGGTGGGCAGTGTTGGTGGTGTCTTCCGCTCTGCAGCCTCAGGAGTGCCCACCTGACCAGGCGGTGAGGTCTCTCTCCCACCACACACACACATTTCTAAATATGAATTTACAACCAGGACTGGCATTTTGATGACATCTGTTTTATATCTTTGCCAGGGATAAGGGTGGCAATAACCTTTGCCAGCAGAGAAACAACAGCACTGTGTTGTTCTTACTTCTGTGTCTACTATAGTGTTTGGTCTCTTTTCTGGGGTCTAGGTCAAAGGAACAAGTAGTTCTGGAACATGACATTATGGGGCAAAAGAACAGAACTATATGGACTCACTCTGTGGCTGCTCTCATGTACATCCTGACTTGAGGCTGAGGTCTTCCTCCCATGGGCAGATGCTTGAGTATGGAGTGAACAATGAGAGAGCTGATAGTAGGATACATATGTGCTTGGGCAGAAAACAGTGAGGATGGCGTCCCTAAGTCTAGCATATCCTTTGTGCCCGGCACCTAACTCTCCCACACTTGCTATGTCAGCCTGACTCTCCCATACCTGCTCTGGGGGGCCCATCCACTTGGTCTTCTTCCTCTATGTGGTGTCTGTACCCTGCCTTGGGGGAAAGATCTTATGGCTACATGGTAGGCGTGGGGAAGACTTTAGAGTTGAAGGCTCAGCACATGGACCTACTGGTCTGCACCATTGGCCAGCGTCATATCCTACTTTGACCATCTACTTAGTTCCCAGCACATAACTATGCCAGATTAGAAGACTAGTTAGGGGACTTGGTGTGACTTCATTACAAATGCCGGACAGTTGGATAGAACTGCAGGAACACGAATCTGGAGGGACCTTCTTGTCCCCAGAGCTCAAGCTTCACTGGAAGATGGACACACATGGTCACTGAGTGAACAAAGCTAGCACAGTAGTGGGGCCCCATGCTTGGTGGGATGGGGGCAGTCATGGAAGAGAGGTGGGTGGTGTGCTGAAGGTAATGGGGTAAACACAGGAAGGGAATATAGTGGATCTGTGTGTGCAAAGCTTGAAGCACGGGAAGTGTGCTGGGCCGGGGTGGCCAGTGCTGAGCCTGAGGCCAGGAGTGCTGGGAACTGGCAGACATGTATGTTCTTGTAAGAACTTGTGTGACTGTGTCATGTATGCTGTGGCTACTACATGATACCACACTGTGATGCCCATGTGGACATGTCTGTGACCACACTGTGATGCTCATGTGGATGTGTCTGTGTGTGTTTTCCGAGACACTTTTTCGTGTGGTTTGTGTGTACACATGTCATGTGTGTACACGTGTCAAGTCTCATGCAGGCCCATGACCTGGTGCTACAATCGGTGTTTGTGTCATGTTATGATTCCCAGACTGTGACAGAATGCAAGTGGATCAAATGTCAGTAGCTGTATGGTCAGTCATGGCTACTGGCTAGCACAGGTATTCTGCAATTGATGTCCCCTATAGAAGTCATAAAAAAAATATATACATGTCTACCACAGGCATCATGTGGGGATGTTTCACACACATATCATATGTGGTAACACACGGTATGACATACCTACGTGTTATGACACAGGACACACACCATGGATGTCACACTATAGAGGTCAGGAGGGCAGGACTCAGATAGCTTTTACCGAATGGACACATTCAGTAAAACACAGCCTGAGATCAGTTGGTCTCAGAGATGGGGGCGGGGTCAGAAGGTGTGTCCAGCGTTATGGCACTTGTTTGCTTATAGTGCTGATGGAGGTGTAAGGGGTGGAAGCTATGGTACTTCCTGCTGTGGGAAGCCCCTGCTGCAGGACACCAGGAGGTGGTGGATGATGGTGCAGGGCCATACATACATACATACATACATACATACAGACAGACAGACAGACATGAGAGAAGGGTTTGGAGGTGGCGAATCTGTACTTTCTGAGACCATGCCGTCAGTTTTGGTTTGGGACCATCTTCCAGTAAGAGGTTGAGGCAGGGCTGGAGAAATGCCTCAGTAGTTAACACTTACTGGTCTTGCAGAGGATATGAGCTCAATTTCCAACATTTGCTCCAGGGAAGACAACTAGAGAAACAGAGCCAGACCTAAGAGGAGGCATGGGCAGGATCTCACTGGTCCCACTGGCCAGTTGGTGTTGGCTGGGTGATTGGCCTGTCTGTGTGACTCCCATAGGAGTAATGCCATTCACGCAGCTCTGTTCCCTTCTGTCCAGGCTAAAACAGAACTGTCCCATGGAAGCTACAGTGGTGTTGGTCAGGCTGGCCTCTGTCTCTGCTGCAGCTTTGTTGACCTGATCCTTTTGTCCCTTGTCCAGTCCTTCATTCAGCCTCCACCATCACCTACACAGACCCAAACAGATATAGTGTCTAACAGCCAAGGCCACAATCTGAAGATGTCTCAGCTACTAAATGCCACCTGGGAAATACTGGGAGATGATAACTGCCCAGCCAGCACCCGACTCCTGCTCTCGGAGATCAATAAGCATCGGATGAGGAGGCCTTTGGTTGTGAATCATCCCATTTCTTCCCCTGCCGATGTCTGTACTTTCCATGTCCCAGGAGTATCTTTCTGGGCCCAAGCCACCACAGCGCCACACAAAGATGTGGAACCGTATCCCTTGATCTACAGAGTAGCATGGAATCCTGATGTCAACCATAACAGAAAACAGACATTGCAGACACCAGGCCACCTCTAGTAATCTTTTGCTTCTCCAACTCTGTGGAACCTCTACTTCTCTCTACAAATTCCTCACTCTCCCTTAGAAACTGTCACCTCAGCGTAAGTGGGAGGGGACCCTGCTTGCTCTCAGCTTTCTTCTGGACAGCACATTATCAGTCTGTCCAGTTCATCATGGTATACGTCTCTCCCCTGTGCCTCTCTCCTGCCCCTTCCTCCTGGAAGCCATGGCTGAATCCTATCTCAGGACGAACCCCACACGATCTGATCCTTACTTGACTAGCAGGCCTTTGGAAGTGACTTGGGATAGAGCTGAGTGCTGGATGGATGAGACTTTGGGATGTTGGCATGGGGGGAGGGGCATTGTACGTAGGAAGCCCCAGAAGACTCATCAATTGGCATTTAAACCACCAGGACCTCAGACTATGCCTATGTTTGCAGACAGGATCATAAACTGTTAAGTTATGATTAGGGCTAGGATGCACCTCTTCCAGCCTGACTGTGCACTTATGAGAAGAGGCCAGGACACACACACACACACACACACACACACACACACACACACAGGGGGAGGGGGCCTCTGAGGTCACATGGAGGAGAAGACACCTACCAACCAAGGAGAGAGCTCTCCACCCTGAAAATGCCTGATCTGGAACTTTTCTGGACATGGCTTGAGACAATGAGCACCAGCTGTGGAGGTAGCTGGATCCATGTCCTTTGCTGAATCTGTAGCAGCCCAAGGCCAGTGAGAGGCACATGCTTCTCAGCTGTCATGGGACCTTTTTTTGTCTGGCTAGCCTAGGGTCTACCCTGGGCATCAACCCTGCTCCACAGCCTGCCCATGGCAGCAGAGCAGTCTCCAGCTGGGGAAAAAAAAAACTGTGTGTGGAGGAATACGCCCAAGCTTTTGGTGACTCTGGTAGGGCTGGAACCCAGCTGTGAGGGACCCACTGAGGGAACCCTGGGAGGACAGGATCAGGAGGGGTGTGCATGGCTAATTGATCTGTTTAACTGTGCCCTGTTCCTTGGTGTTAGGGCTAATCCATTAAGAAGGGACACCAAGAGATACAAAATGCTAAAAGAATGTTTTATTGTTTAAAATGCCAAAACAACAGTGTGTGTGAGTGCACACACACACACACACACACACACACACTCACACACACACACACACAGAGAGAGAGAGAGAGAGAGAGAGAGAGAGAGAGAGAGAGAGAGAGAGAGAGAGAGAGAGAGAGAGAATGGAGAGGAAAGAGAGTGCTTAAAGACATTCACAGTCTAGAAAAAAGCTGTTTTAAAGGTCCAAGTTCTCTAAGCATTTCCTACCAGTCACAGAAACGCACACTCTTTCTTTCTGCCTGGATGCTCTGGCTTCTTATTGGCCATGAGAGGTAATGGAAAAGTAGATGCAGGGCTACTCTCCACTGGCCACAGCAGCCCTGGTATTCCAGGTCCACTCTCCTAGATGCTTACTGTAACTGTTGTTTTCTGCTGTAAGTGGTCCAGTCTGGAAAGCAGGCCTGCAGGGCAGACCTGCGGCACTGTGACTGTCTTCTAATCATCTGTTCACACCCTGCCCACTGTTCCTTCCCACCCGCCCCCCTCCCCCATCCCATTTTTTGAGCCCAATATGAATCTTCTCATCAGGGCCCTCTCCTGGAGGTTTTCCTGCCTGGTCACCTCACCAATACTCAGTGGTCTGTGCACTTGTCCCTGCTAGGGCTTTGCGGAGGTTACACCAAGCAGTCCTCCTGTCCCCGCAGAGTGTGGATGGAGTCTCTATGGAGGTGACAGTGGCCTTGTCTTGAGGTTGCATCGTCAACGGTGTCTTCGGATCGGATCCTGAACCCAAGAGTCCAGCATGTCGAGTGGGTTG
The DNA here is from genome assembly GCF_011064425.1 of Rattus rattus. Lineage (NCBI taxonomy): Eukaryota > Metazoa > Chordata > Mammalia > Rodentia > Muridae > Rattus > Rattus rattus. Next base: position 120,038,011 of record NC_046160.1, on the reverse strand, counting down.
CAGGAAGAGAAGACTGCACAAGGAGCCTCATCTCAGGGAGGCTCATCCCAACAGTTTGAGAAACATAAACCCCTTACTCAGCCCAGGGTTCACAGAAGTACCGGGAAAGAAGGTGTCCAGATATAACTGGTTCAAAGGCTACCAGAGTGAAGTGACTCTTTGGGGCTGTGGCGACCATGGTCTTCCTAGCAGATGTTTCCTTTCAAGGATCTGAAAACATTGCTCTTTCTGGGAAGACCCATTTCAGACATGGCTGATTCCCATGGAGCTCGACTCAGGCACTGTGGACTCCCAGCTCCTCTGAGGCAAACATCCTAGAGATGGTTCTTCTGGTCCCAGTTAGTTTCCTGGCAACTGCTGTGGAGGTGTTGTTTGGGTCTGGGGTATAGTTCATTGTTCACATGATCCTCCAAAAGGAAGACAGTCTAGAGTTCTGGATCAGAGTCACAGGGCTAGAGGGTGGCACTGTCAGACGGCAGTGTGGCCTCCACGTTAGGCTGCACAATAGGATGGATGGGGTTGTGCGGGGCCCAGGGAGCTCATCCCAGAGGAAGTGGCCTAGGCTCCTTGACCAATCATGTTTCTGTAGTCAGGGGAGATTGTCTGCTTCAGCTCCACCACTGAGGAGAAGATCCACTTTACCTGTGGGGAGGTGGGAGTAAGTCAGAGAACACACCCGTGCTTAGGCCCTTCAGTCCTGCGGGCAAGACAGAGGCCCGTCCCTCCTGCAGTTCCTTTCATACAGGCAGGAGACTGGGGATGGCAAGGGGTCAGGGCGACAGAGACTAGGAGCCGGTGTGGAGACATCGTGGGAGTTGAGGTTGAGATGGTATGAGGATAGCTCAAAGAATACACTGGGCCATGGTGAGGTTGATGGGGACACCCAGAGGGGTAGCCTGGTAGATAGCAGGGAAGTCATGAAGGGTAGTGTGGCATGCAAGGAGGTTTCGTAAGACAGTATGGGGATCACATAGGACAACAAGAGAGATAGAATGTCAGATAGTATGGGACGCCATGGGGTCCACAGAGCAATGTGGGACGGCTCAGGGAACGGTGGGAATGGTGTGTGGGGCAGAGTGGGGACAGCAAGGGAACATCCTACTACGTCAGGAGAGGAGTGTGAGGACATCACAGGGTTGACGCAGGCATCACAGCAGATGGTGGGGGATGGTGTGGCTGACCTTGAAGAGTGTGATGGAGGCGCTGTAGCACACGCTGAGCAGGAAGAGGCTGATGAAGATGGTGATGGTCGTCCAGAGCCCATCCAGCTCCCCGTCCTGAGCCTCAGCACAATCATCATCCACTTCCAGCCCTGGACAGAGAGGGCAGTCAGAATTTGTCCCAATAAAGTGGGGGCTGGGAGCAATTCCCCATGTGGCAGAGGAGAAAGCTCCATTTGGGCTGGGCCAGCAGACTCTCCCTGGGGCCTATTTTCCTTTCTTTTCCCTCTGGGACCTCAGTCTAAGTTCCCTCCGGCTGAGTTGGATAAGGCCTTGGGGTTTGCCAGACACAGTGGACCTCATGGCGGCCTGGATTGTGCAAGGGCCCTCTCTTTTTGCAGTATAGGAGAAGGTGAAGGGTCAGCAGGGCCTGTGACCCCAGTGGACAGTGGCTATACAGCTGGTCTGACCCTTTACCTGTCCCTCAATCACCAGCGGAGCCTGTGCCTGGTCTTGCCTGAACTTGAGAAAATTCCAGAGTGTGAAGTGACTCAGACCATTATGGCTCTGGGTTGTATAATTCATGTGGGGCTGAAGCGTGACCCTGAGGTACCAGAGACGGATCTGGCTTCAGAGGACTTGTGCTGAGCCTAGACTGCAGTGACCTTAGAAGGGGAAAGGTGTGTCTGGTTGTGATGGCAGAAACGTGGGCACTCAAGTGGTGGTTGTGGGTATCCTGATACACTGCTGGGTGTAGGTGCTGAGCAGGGCACACAGGCGGGGTCCTGGTGTGTTAAATGTGTGTGCACATGTGCACGTGGATACATGTGCTATATGGCCTGGATGATGTTCGGCAGGCTGATTTGAATGGGTTAGGATTCAGTATGCATGTGGCTATAGACCCTCCCTTTGGGCGGCAAGAGCCATCTGCCTCAGGCTCACGTGGCACAGGCATGAGTGGGCAGTCCGTATGGGTGTGCAGACCTAGCCCATGCAAAGCTGCCTGGGTTTAGTTGAGTGTAGGGATAGCAAGGGTCTCTGGCACGCCCATGGCCATGTGTGCCTCTGCCATAGACTCAGAGAAACCCATAGGCAGAGGAGTGGGACACGGGGATAGGAACAGGCAAAGGGTGGTGGAGTTTGTGTGTTTCTTCCCTTGGAGGTTTCCTAGGTGTATCTCTCCGTCTGGCAGCTGCTGGTTAGTTTGAAGTCAAGGAATAGGCACTTCCTAAAGCTAAGCCCCAATACTCCAGGCCCTGATGACTCATGAGCTCTGAGTCTGGCAGTGTGGAAACCTCACTCTCTTCCTGAAGACAACTCTGGCCTTAAACCCCAGCCAGACCTTAAAGCCCGTGACCTAGGCTCTATACCCCGGAAAGAACCAGGACAGTTTTGCAGGGTCCCAGGGCAGTGCTGGGTGCTTTATTTACACAGGGGAAGGGTGGAGATGGGTGTCAGTGTCCCTTAGGACCCGAGAGCTTTCTGGGTGCCGTGCTCATTTACCCGGAAGCCGGGAGATGCTCTTCTCCACGTGGCGATTGTGCAGACCCTCGTGGACCACGGAGCAGAAGAAGGACGCTCCGCTATCCCACCTGCTCCTTTCCACATTGAGCTTGCTGTACATGAAGAAAGAACCATCAGAGTCCATCACTGGCTCAGTGTTCTTGTAATTCTTCTCTGTACGCCCACTGCTGGTCCACTCCACATCGATGTCTTAGGGAGGAAGCCTGTGACCAAGCAGGTCAAACTGACCGTTTTCTCAGTCAACTGCTCTTTCGGTGGACCCATGACGTATACCTGTGGTTTTCTGACTAGCCCTGTGGGGATAGAAACAGACACAGAGGTCATGGCCGTCCACGCGGGCATTCATTCTTATGCCCATCCCAGCCCCCATGAAGTCAGCCTGCAGCTCCCACCTTTGGGTTTTGAGATGGTTTTCTCGATGGGGCTTGGGAGGGCTTTGTTGTTGACCTTGCATTTGAACTCCTTGCCGCTCATCCAGTCCTGGTGCCCGATGGGGAGGGCACTGACCACTCGGAAGGTGCTGTTGTACTGCTCCTCACGGGGTTGTGTCTGAGCTGTGTGTACTTCTACGTTGTTCACAAACCAGCTGAACTGGACGTCCGGCTCCTCCTCGCTCACATCCACCACCACACACGTGACCTTGGCGTTCTGGGAGATCAAGAGGACGTCCTTGGGCTTTGGGGGGAAGATGAAGACGGATGGTCCACCCAAGAGTTCAGGAGCTGATGAGGAGAGATAGAAATGGGTCAGTACGTGGCTTATCCTGCAGGGCTGGGATGCTTACACCACTTGCTGGGGCCCAGGTCTAGTGACTTACCTGGGCATTTGGGACATGTAGGGGGTGGACAACTTGGAGGTTTTGTAGTTTTGGGCTCTGTAGAGAGAAGACTGGATGTTACTGGGTTTTCAAGGAGAGAAGGCACCAAACCAGACAGGAGAGTTTGTCGCTGGTATGATCCTATACATGACATAGACATCTATACCAGAGGATCATGTCTTAGGGGGTGGGTGGCCATAGGCAGAGGCCTCCAGGAGGCCTCCAGGAGGGAGGCAGAGACAGTGTCTCCCGGGCTGAGGCCCCATCCCTGGTGATGTCTGCCCACCCTGGTTGGTGTAGGCAGTCTAATGCCTTATCCTCACCTCTAGTGAGCCCCTCATCCCCTGGTTATCCTCTCACCAATTTTCTTGTCCACCTTGGTGCTGCTGGCCGGGTGGGCTACGTTGCAGGTGACGGGCTGGCTGGGCCAGGTGCTGGAGGGTACAGTCACTGAGCTGGTGAGAGTGTAGAGCCCAGACTGCAGGACAGCTGGGAAGGTGTGCACACCGCTGGACAGGGCTCCAGAGTTCCAGGTCACGGTGACTGGCTCAGGGAAATAGCCCTTGACCAGGCATCCCAGGGTCACCGGGGAGCTGGTTGTATCAGCACACCCAGGAGCCAGTGGATAGACAGATGGGGCTGTTGTTTGGGCTGCAAGAGAGGAGGGAGTGTGAGCTTTTCCAACATGCTTGGCCTCAGATATTTGGAGAGGCTCTGGCCTTAGCTTTGCTCTGGAAAGACTGTGTCTTCTCAAGTTGCTCTGGGGTAAGTGGTGTCAGCAGCTTCCACCTCTAGACCCTGCACTCTGACCTTAATTTTTTTTTTAGGTATTTTATTTTAGATGTATGACTAAGTGTACTATGTGTGTGCCTGATGCCTGTGCTGTTAGAAGAGGGTATTGAATATCAAGAAACTGGAGTTTCTTACAGATAGTTGTAAGATGCCATGTGGTTGTTGGGAACTGGACTTGGGTCCTCTGGAAGAGCAGCAACCACTGAGCCATCTCTCCAGCCCCAGGAGCCTTGATCGTTCAGTGATGAGGCCCTTCAGAAGCCCCTACTGAATCTACTAACATTACACAAACTCTGGCTCCTAAATCTGTGCCCTAGGTCTCTATCTGTGACTTTAGCTCTCCTTGGACCTTGCTCCCTGCTTCCTGGGGATTACTACCAACCCTCTACCCTACACCTTCTGCGTGTGGGTACCCTTTCTGTCTTGACTTAGCTGGCCACTCTCTGTTGCTTGTTCTACACAGCTCAGTGCCCCCTGATGAGAAGCTGATGAGTGCAGACACCTTCCTCCCCCTACCTCACTTCGCACTGCCCTGGGTTCTCTCAGACAGTACTAATGTTACTGGGCACATCCCAGAAGCGTCCCTTTCTCTTGCCGGTAGCTCTTGAAATAGAAATGTATGCTGCATTATTCAGGAAGACATTTAGTCCTCGTTCCCTTTTGAATCTGGTTCATTCTTTTTTACTTTTAATAGCACATTCCCCCCCTTCTATATATCAAAACTCACACTGAACAATGAGTTCTTGGTTGCGAAAGAGGATCAGTTTCTCATCTATTTTCCCTGCCTTTGCCTTCATCGAACCAAACCACACAAATTCTTGATTCATTCTTACTCTGGGGACCTTTCTGGTCCTTCTGACTCTCCTGTACACTACCTTCCTCAATCCCCTGCTCAAACTCTGAGAGTTACCTTGCTCTTCTTCTGTGGGCCAACACAGGCGACTTCGTGCTGTCCTAAGAGGTTTCACTTCCTGCCTTATGTTCCCATGAGCCCCTAGGATCTGAGCGAGGGGTTCTGATACTAGAACTTTAACCTGTAAGATCTGTCTGGGAATGTGAGCACCAGGGTCTTTTCCTGACTATGTTCCTGCTCAATCAGACACCTTCCTTGGCCCCCAGCATCCTGAAGCCAAGCTCTTCTGCCTGAATTCAGTAGAGCCCTGAGTCCTTTCCCATCCCTTTTCTCTTCTCTCCCTGTTGTCTCTTTTCTTTCTTATCCAGCTCACGCACAGCTACTCTGTCTGCCTGAGCTCCTGCTCTCCTCCATGCCATGAGGTCTATAAGGGAGTTCCCAGGATGATCGCCATTCCCCGAAGAACTTCCAAGCAGAGCTTTTCACTGTTCTTCACCCTCTGAGATAAACTCCTAGACCCCCGAGGATCTCACAGTCTCCCGTTCTCCCATGCTCTCCGCTGTGGGAGCTTTTTGCTCTATTTTGCTCATGTAACTGTTTTAGCTTCATTAGCTAACAGGTGCTTAGCCCCTTCAACACAGTCAGAGCAGACAGCCAGAATAGTTCCAGCCATGAGCTCTTGGCTTTCTTATCCTTTTGTCTGTTGCTCAGTCCCTGTCAGCATGAGGTCAGGGTGGTTAATTCACCCCTCTCCCACTAAGTTGCCCTTCTTGCTAGCCACCTAGCCTCATCCCTGTCTCTCACACCCTGCTGGCTGCAGCTGTCCCATTCCTGTTGGTCTCCTTCCCTCCTTCCTGGCTGCTCCATTGGCCTGGACAGGATAGCTTGGAAACCTACCACCTCTCCTTCCTCTCTGCTTTTGATTCACTGTCTGAACTGAGCTCCCAGATGACCCTGCTGGGGCTGCCTCCTGGGGGTTTCTTGGATCCCCATCAATCCTATCTTTCCTTGCTTTCTTCCAGGTGCTTGATTCCTTTTAACTTTGCCTGTTCTAGCTCCCCTGAAGATTCTCAATCCAGTCCTCTAAGTGCCTAGGGTTACCGTGGACCCCATTAGCCTGCCTCTACTCAAGCCCCTGAACCAAGCTGCTGGGTTTGGTACTGCACATACTGCCAAGGCTCCAACCTCTATAAACCTGCTGGGGCTGTGTCCCCACACACCCCAATAACACCCCAGCTCTTCAGTGGCTACTTGGCTGGGTCTTTCATACTCCTGTTTTCTCCAGCTCTTCTGCAGCTACATGGTCTCCTACGATCCCGCCAGCCCCAAGTCCACTGTAACTGCTCAGCTCCATCGCCAGAGCTTCTAGGGCTTCTCTGGGGGTTCCAACACTCCCATCCGACCCAGAGCCCTGCCTCAGCCCTTCCACAGATGCTCGGCCTGGTCCCTCACACTCCCACCTTCTTCAGCTCCTCCATAGGACCTAGGATCTGTTTCAGCTCCACTATGGATTCTTGGTACACTTGCCTATATTTCAAAGTTTCCCTATAACTGCTGGTTCTGGTCCCTCATATGTCCACATGCCCCAGCTCCCTTATAGGCGCCAAATCTGGTCCCCCACATCGCTACTTTCCCCAGGTTTCCCACGGCTGATGGGTCTGGTTCTTTACACCCTGACAACCTGTTGCAGTTGCACCATAACTTTTCAGCGTGCTCATCTACACTCTGAAGTTCCACCATAGCTACTGAATCTGGTCCCTTACACTCCCATATATCCCAGTTCCCCATAGCCACTATGTCTGCTCCCTTACACTCCTACCAGCCTCTGGTACTGCATAACTGGTTTATCACATTCTTACCTGCTCCACTTCCCCCATAGTTTCTAGGTCTGGTTCCTTACACCCGCCCTCACCTGACCCAGCTTCCCTCTAGCTGCTAGGATTTGCCCCTTTTCATCCTTGCCATCGCCAGCTCCTCCATAGCTCAAGGATTGTTTTCTCACATTCCTACCTGCCCCAGCTCCCCACAGATGCGAGGACTGGTCCCCCACATTCCCACCTGCCCCAGCTCCCCACAGCTGCTAGGACTGGTCCCCTACATTCCCACCATCCCTAGCTTCCCCAAAACTGCTAGGACTGGTCCTCCACATTCCTACCATCCCCAGCTCTCCCTTAGCTGCTAGGACTGGTCCCCCACATTCCTACCATCCCCAGCTTCCCCACAGCTCTCCCACAGCTGCTAGGACTGGTCCCCCACATTCCCACCATCCCCAGCTCCCCCCATAGCTGCTAGGATAGGTCCCCCACATTCCTACCATTCCCTAGCTCCCCAAAAACTGCTAGGTCTGGTCCCCCACATTCCTACCATCCCCAGCTCCCCCACAGCTGCTAGGTCTGGTCCCCCACATTCCTACCATCCCCAGCTCTCCCATAGCTGCTAGGACTGGTCCCCCACATTCCTACCATTCCCCAGCTGCTGCTAGGACTGGTCCCCGACATTCCCACCTGCCCCAGCTCTCCCATAGCTGCTAGGACAGGCCCCCCACATTCCTACCATCCCCAGCTTCCCCACAGCTGCTAGGACTGGTCCCCCACATTCCTACCATCCCCAGCTCTCCCATAGCTGCTAGGACTGGTCCCCACATTCCGACCATCCCCAGCTCCCCCTTAGCTGCTAGGACTGGTCCCCCACATTCCTACCATCCCCAGCTCTCCCTTAGCTGCTAGGACTGGTCCCCCACATTCCCACCATCCCTAGCTTCCCCAAAACTGGTCTGGTCCCCCACATTCCTACCATCCCCAGCTCCCCCACAGCTGCTAGGACTGGTCCTCCACATTCCTACCATCCCCAGCTCTCCCTTAGCTGCTAGGACTGGCCCCCCACATTCCTACCATTCCCCAGCTCCCCCACAGCTGCTAGGACTGGTCCCCGACATTCCCACCTGCCCCAGCTCTCCCATAGCTGCTAGGACAGGCCCCCACATTCCTACCATCCCCAGCTTCCCCACAGCTGCTAGGTCTGGTCCCCCACATTCCCACCATCCCTAGCTTCCCCAAAACTGCTAGGACTGGTCCCCAACATTCCTACCATCCCCAGCTCCCCCACAGCTGCTAGGACTGGTCCTCCACATTCCTACCATCCCCAGCTCCCCCCCATAGCTGCTAGGGATAGGTCCCCACATTCCTACCATTCCTTAGCTCCCCAAAACTGCTAGGTCTGGTCCCCACATTCCTAACATCCCCAGCTCCCCCACAGCTGCTAGGACTGGTCCCCACATTCCTACCATCCCCAGCTCCCCATAGCTGCTAGGACTGGTCCCCCACATTCCTATCATCCCCAGCTCTCCCATAGCTGCTAGGACTGGTCCCCCACATTCCTACCATCCCCAGCTCTCCCATAGCTGCTAGGACTGGTCCCCCACATTCCCACCATCCCTAGCTTCCCCAAAACTGGTCTGGTCCCCACATTCCTACCATCCCCAGCTCCCCACAGCTGCTAGGGACTGGTCCTCCACATTCCTACCATCCCCAGTTCTCCCTTAGCTGCTAGGACTGGCCCCCACATTCCTCACCATTCCCCAGCTCCCCCACAAGGACTGGTCCCCGACATTCCCACCTGTCCCAGCTCTCCCATAGCTGCTAGGACAGGCCCCCCACATTCCTACCATCCCCAGCTTCCCCAGCTGCTAGGTCTGGTCCCACATTCCTACCATCCCCAGCTCCCATAGCTGCTAGGACTGGTCCCCCACATTCCTACCATCCCCAGCTCTCCCATAGCCTGGTCCCCACATTCCCCATCCCTAGCTTCCCCAAAACTGGTCTGGTCCCCCACTGGTCCCCCACAGCTGCTAGGACTGGTCCTCCACATTCCTACCATCCCCAGTTCTCCCTTAGCTGCTAGGACTGGCCCCCCACATTCCTACCATTCCCCAGCTCCCCCACAGCTGCTAGGACTGGTCCCCGACATTCCCACCTGTCCCAGCTCTCCCATAGCTGCTAGGACAGGCCCCCCACATTCCTACCATCCCCAGCTTCCCCCACAGCTGCTAGGTCTGGTCCCCCACATTCCTACCATCCCCAGCTCACCCATAGCTGCTAGGACTGGTCCCCAACATTTCTACCATCCACAGCTCCTCCACAGCTGCTAGGTCTGGTCCCCCACATTCCTACCATTCCCCAGCTTCCCCCACAGCTGCTGGACTGGTCCCCGACATTCCCACCTGCCCCAGCTCTCCCCATAGCTGCTAGGACAGGCCCCCCACATTCCCACCTGCCCCAGCTCTCCCATAGCTGCTAGACAGGCCCCACATTCCCATCATCCCTAGCTCTCCCATAGCTGCTAGGTCTGGTCCCCCACATTCCCACCATCCCTAGCTTCCCCAAAACTGCTAGGACTGGTCCCCCACATTCCTACCATCCCCAGCTCCCCCACAGGTGCTAGGACTGGTCCCTGACATTCCCACCTGCCCCAGCTCTCCCATAGCTGCTAGGACTGGTCCCCCACATTCCTACCATCCCCAGCTCCCCCACAGCTGCTAGGACTGGTCCCAGACATTCCCACCTGCCCCAGCTCTCCCATAGCTGCTAGGACTGGTCCTCCACATTCCTACCATCCCCAGCTCCCCCAATAGCTGCTAGGATAGGTCCCCCACATTCCTACCATTCCTTAGCTCCCCAAAACTGCTAGGACTGGTCCCCCACATTCCTACCATCCCCAGCTCCCCCATAGCTGCTAGGATAGGTCCCCCACATTCCTACCATTCCTTAGCTCCCCAAAACTGCTAGGTCTGGTCCCCCACATTCCTAACATCCCCAGCTCCCCCACAGCTGCTAGGTCTGGTCCCCCACATTCCTACCATCCCCAGCTCTCCCATAGCTGCTAGGTCTGGTCCCCCACATTCCTACCATCCCCAGCTCACCCATAGTTGCTAGGTCTGGTCCCCCACATTCCCACCATCCCAGCTCCCCCACAGCTGCTAGGACTGGTCCCCCACATTCCTACCATCCCCAGCTCTCCCATAGCTGTTAGGACTGGCCCCCCACATTCCTACCATCCCCAGCTCTCCCATAGCTGCTAGGACTGGTCCCCCACATTCCTACCATCCCCAGCTCCCCCCATAGCTGCTAGGTCTGGTCCCCCACTGCTCTCCCATAGCTGCTAGGACTGGTCTCCCACATTCCTACCATCCCCAGCTTCCCCACAGCTGCTAGGACTGGTCCTCCACATTCCTACCATCCCCTACTCTCCCACAGCTTCTCAGAATTTTCCCCTAATCCCCTGGGCAGCTCTGAGACCCAAACTGTGACAACTGCTACCGTATCTTTACAGATGCCCAGCCTGTCTCCCCAACTCCTTCCTCCTCTAGAACTCCTGTAAAGCTCTTTCTGGTTCCTGGGGGTGCCCTGGACCCCTCTTAGCCACACCTGCCACAGCCCTTGCCCCCTCTGTAGCTCCTTAGCTTGTTTTTGTGCCTTCACCAGCCTCGGCTTACCTATAGGTCTTTGGCTTGGTCCTCCCAACTCCACCAGCCCTGGATTCCCCGTAGCTGCTCTGCCAGGTCTTCTGAGCTTTTGGAGCCATCATGGCTCTCTACTACTCTTACTGTCCTTAGCTTAGCTGCAGCTGTACTGCCTTGTCCCCTCCTACAGATATACTACTGCCTGGTCCTCTCCTACAGATATACTGCCTGGTCCCCTCCTACAGATATACTGCCTGGTCCTCTCCTGCAGATATACTGCCTGGTCCTCTCCTACAGATATACTACTGCCTGGTCCTCTCCTACAGATATACTACTGCCTGGTCCTCTCCTACAGATATACTGCCTGGTCCCCTCCTACAGATATACTGCCTGGTCCCTACCTGCAGCTGTACTGCCTGGTCCCCTCCTACAGATGTACTACTGTCTGGTTCCCTCCTATGGATGTACTACTTATTGCCTGGTCCCCATGGTTCCTCTGGAAGACTTTCTCTTGAGAAATTTACCTTCTTTCAGCTTTGTTCTTGGGATCTGCTATCCAATGCCGGGAGTCACAAGGGCATCCACTCTGACTCTAGCTCTTTCTAATAGGTGTATCAGCCCTCCCAGGTGAACGTTCCCCATCCCCTCTTTACCAACTCTCTCAATTCTGTATGCCTCTGCCCTTGCTCCACTGGGTTTTCTTTTCTCTGTTGGTTCAGCTGTCCTGGGTCCACCGTCGCTAGGCCAGGCTAGACCCTCAGGTTTCCGGGTCTATCCCATTAACTCCTTGAGGCTTACTCTGGTTGTCTGTAGGTGGGCACGGCTTTAGTGGTCTTGGCTTCTGTCCGTGGAAAGTCTGATGTCCGCCTGGTTGGCACCAGGTTGCAGGTAGGCACCTTTTCTTTGCAACAGACAGGCCCCTCTGTTGGGGCTGATCTGTCAACTCCTCATCCTCCTGTGTTCTGCCGTCTATTAGGTCTGGAAAAGCTCACTGCTCTCCCTAGGCTGTGACTTTCTCCAGCTTCTCTGCTGACTACATTCACGTGTGGAACCTTGTGACTGCTGCTCTTTTTGCATTGGTGCTGGGCTGCTAACAGCCCAGCTCTGAGATCTGTCTCATCCTTCCAGGATTCACAGTCCTTGCCCCAGAGGTGTGAACATCACACTTCTCCCAACCCAGTACAGACTAAGAACAGGATCGAAACTGGGTGACACGGGACACTTCCTGAGGTTCCTCTTTCTTCTGTTGGTTTCAGTGTTTGGGGTAGGGGGAGACCAGGGGGAGTCCAGACATGGTCTGGGTTACCTCCTGTAGGGGTAGGTGAAGTGGTCCTCTTGAGACCCTTAGAAGAAGATGTAGAGCCTAGCTGTCACCCAGTGTTCCTGGATTGCTTGGGGCTGAGTGACTATGTCCATTCTCCTGACCACCTTTTTGGAGAAGACCTTCTCTCAGGTCTGACCTCTAACCAGCCTACTTGGCAGCCTCTGCCATTCCCTCTCCAGCTGATGAGATCTCTCTAGAGCCCAGAAGTGTCTGTGGCTCCAGGAGGAAAGTGAAGTCTGGAGTGAGAGTACAGAGTGCAGAGTGAAGCCAGGTGGAGAGGAGAAAGGGAACTGGCTTCTGGCTGTGTTTATAAGCAGTGGGTCATATGGCTGCAGAGAGAAGCTAGGCAGGGGTCCAGAAGTAACTCTTTGCTAAACTGAGAGAGGCCGTGCACAGGGAGGGTCTCTGGGGGCTGGGATTCCATGGGTTTTATTTCTGGGGTTGTGGTTCACAATTCTGATCCTGGGGCCTCACAGGAACAGGGGAGAGTGGGAATGCTCAGGGGAGTTAACCCTATAGATTGGAAGGAAAGAACCCATTGGGACCAGATTCAATGCTGGCAGGGCTGGGGTACAGTATAAGGATGGGGGTGAAAAGCAAGGTCCTGAGACTAAGAGTAGGGGCTGGGGTCAGAGAGAACAGAAACTGGCTAGGTTCGTGAAGAGTAGGAGCAGATCCCATCTTAGAAGACCCAGGGCTGCATGGAGAAAAAGACTTCTCCAGGCTGGACAGTATGTTCACATCTCTTCCCCCTTTGCAGCAAGAGCCATGGCCCTGTCCATCTCTTTCCTGGTTCCCATGGCAACATGGGTTGTTTGGTCAAGAGCTACCTCCCTGAGCCAGTAATCATGTCTTGGAAGTCTGGAGCTTTGTTCACTGATACGTGCAACTCAACATCTGTCTTATAGTTCAAGCTGTCCTCCTTCAGGAGCTCAGTGATCATGCCTGGCAGCTTCTGGATGAGCCAGGCTATTACCTGCGTGTGACCCATCTGGTCAGCAGTACCAAGATGGACAGGAAAATTGATGAGAGGATGCTCAGCAGAGGTATGGCCCATTGGAGGTCAGGCTTATGTCATTTTCTTCTCTAGATCAACCAGGATGAACAGTTGTGCCCAGGGAGAGGACCTCAGGTCAAAGCACTGGAATTTCTGTCTGTCTACCTTTGCCATGACCCTCCCTCCTCCTTGAGACTAGTTTTCTGGGCTAGATGCCTATGTCTCTTATCTTGAAGACACAGAATGCAGAATTCAGAGCCATTAGATGACTCCAGTGCCTAGCAGTCTGATGACCATCGGTCAACCCACATGACATTTACATAGACTTGTACACTGGTGTGCATGAGCACAGACACAAGCCTTACACTCCGAGACCTCATAGGAGCTCCCAGTGCAGAACTCAGACCCATCAAGGCACCAGGCCTTCTCTGAGGCTCTTCCTCACATCTGTCTCAGCTGAGACAGATAGCACCGCCAAAGGATTCCAAAGGCAACCTGTCCCACAATACACACTCTCTCATGCCATTCTGCCCCTGGACCTTCAGACCCATGCTTTCATCCCATAGAGATGTCAGTCCCCTTCCCACATAGCTGAGTGGCCCAATTCTCTTCCCAGTGTGGAACTCTGAAGGCCAGGCATCACTAGGCATGGGGTCCACCATTACACTGGCTTTCTGGGCTTGGTCATAGGCAGAGGGTCAGCGGTCACAGGCTCTGATTCAGCCCAGACAGCCTCAAATCTGAGGAGTGGAGCAGGTGGGAAGGGTTCCTACACAGTCCAGATTGCCATCTTGTCCAGTGTGTGACTCTGGCTGAGTCCAGAACTTGGGTTGGAGCAGTTGGGAGAGTGTAGTCTGCTGGTCTGGAGAGGGCAGAAGGCTGGCCCCAGAAACAATCTACTGGCCCAGTCCAGTGGGTACCTCACTGCTGATCCACCTGCCATAGAGGGAATTGTCCCAGCCTTGTTGGAACAGAGACTGACTGCCCTCTTTGTCCAGGGCTGGAACTGGACAAGACCTGTGCTGACGCCCAGGACGGGGAGCTGGACGGGGTCTGGATGGCCATCATCATCTACATCAGCCTCTTCCTGCTCAGTGTGTGCTACAGTGCAGCTGTCACACTCTTCAAGGTCAGCCACAACATCTCCACAATGTCCACACTATCCTCACACTGTTCCTATCTGTCCCTGTGACGACCTATGCTGTCTACTCTGCTGTCCCCACCCTATCCTCACAAGACCCCACACCATCCCAATGCTATCACAATACTCTCATCATGCTGTCTTTCTAGTGTCCCCATGCTATTTCCATGGTGGCCCTTCTACCCACTTAGCACAGTGGTTCTTATGCCATGGGTAGCCACCCTGAATATCAGATATCCTGCATACCAACAAGTATTTCCAATATACTCCATAGCGGTAGCAAACTTAAGTTACAAAGTAGCAATGAAATAATTTTATGGCTGGGGGTCACCGCAACATGAGAACTGTATTAAAGGATACAGCTCTGGGAAGGTCGAGAACAACTGCTCTAGAGTGTCTCATGCTACTTCCCTACTATACACTTAGTGTCCCACAGCTCCTCCCTTGCTACCCCATGCTGTCTTTCACACTCACGTGTAGTTCTCACAGTATCTTCATAATGTCGTCATACCTTCCTATGCTCTCCCATGCTGCGGATGCTGTCCTCCAAGTTCTTCTCACTGTCTACACTCTGTTCACACACTGTCCTCACAGTACCCTCCCTTACACCATGATGTTCCCTCGTTGTACACCATTCTATCCCTGCATTCCACACCTCTAACTTCTCCCTGGTCCCCACACCACTTGACAGGCTCCTATGTAGCAGGAGCTGTCTTTGGTTCCTCCACAGAATTAAAGGGCCCTGGTCTTGGTCCTCCTCAACCACCCTGCCCAACAGATAAAGTGGATCTTTTCTATGGTGGTGGAGTGGAAACAGAAGATGACTTCCAATGACAGGAACATGACTGGGCAGGGATCCTAGGAGTTCTTGAGGGCTCAGGGCTTGCTAGTCCACTTAAAATCTCATCCATTCTGTTTATCTGTGTGGTAACTAGGCTATACTGCCTTCTGGACTCTGTGTCCTTTGCTATTACAACTCTGCATTCTCTTCTAGGCAATGATCACGGATATCCATCTGCCCATGAAACCTGAGCCCTGGAAACAGGGCCATTCCGTGCCTGTGAGTCCATCAGACTCTTGTTATTTATAAAGTCACACGAGGCCCCCGACCCCTGTGGAATTTTCTGACCAGGGTGAGGTGTGGATTAGAAACTAGGTGGACATCCAAGATAGGTTGTGATACAGGCCAACCATGTTCCAGAAGGAACCTGTTCTTTGGACCTGAATCCCAGAGAGGACAAATGCATTGCAGCAGGCAGAGAACTGAGGGAAGACAAGCCTGTGCTAGAGGGAGGCTTTTCTCCAGGTAGCTCTTGTTACCAGAATTTCCCCCCTGAGTACAACAGACACCATCAAAATTCTTGTCCTTCGCCTTGAAGCAAACTTACAAACAACTACAGTTCAGTCATCGTATGTGCCTGACACCACACCAGGCTTTGTTTCTGTTTTTTTTTCAGCATCTCAGAGATGAGTACCCACCCAAGGTTCTTTAGATAAGCAGAACAAGGGTCAGATGATGAATGGATAAATATATATAAATATATATATATATACACATATATCTCCTGCATAATCAACTCTCTCTATATCTTACATATCGATATCAACTGTATTTATTTATATAAATATATCCTGCATATAAACTGTATACATGTACAGTATATACACATACATATATATCTCCTGCCTACCAGCTGTCTATATATTTATCTTGCATATCAATATCAACTGCATATATATTCTGCATATAAACTGTATATATATATCCTGCATATTAACTGTATATGTATACAATATATACACATACATATACACATATATATCCTACCTATCAACTGTATATATCTTGCATATCAATATCAACTGCATATATATATCCTGCATATAAACTGAATATATATTTCCTGCATATCAACTATATATATATTTACATATATATATATATATGATAGGGACAGAGGGTGATGAGGATGGAGGTGATAGGTAGACAACAGGAACAGAGAAGGGAGATGGTTGACACACGCAAAATTTATGGCTACAGCTCCAATTGCAGAAGAATGGTTCTTTAGACAGATATGGACACAGATACAGAGAGACTGGGGAGGAAATGAAGATTTTTAAGGGACTAGCCATGCAGTTGGGTTGGAAATGTGGGTGTTAAGTTTGACGTTCCCGGGACAAGGCAGCAGGATGGAAGCTGAGACAGGAGCTGATGTTGTGACCCCGTAGTAAGAGTCTTCATCCTCCGATAAGACGGTTCATTTGCTTGTTCCCTTGAATGGATTAAGTGATGGGACTTCTGTCTATGCAGGACTTTCCAGAGATTGTTAGATTGTGAGTGCTCTGGACTAACCATTGGGTCAAGCCCTTGGTGATGGATTCAGAGCATGATAGTGTTATTGGGAGGTGGTGATGGTGGGGGAGGAGCTAAGAGAGGAAGTAAGTCACTTGGGTGTCAATTTGGGACTATATGGAAGTAATCAATTCTCCTATCTTGGGTTCCTACCCTACGACATTGATGGGAAAACAAGAGTAATTTTATGTGTCACCCATAAGTAACAACTCAAATGTGAAAGAAAAAAATCTGAGACCCTTGCAGCAGCTTAATCCCACCAAGAGAGGTTTGTGCCCCTGGCAAGCTTTAGGGTACCAACCTAGAGACTCAGCAAAAGCTCCCAGAGGGCTTTGGAGTACCTTCCTGATAGTCTCTCTTTCCAGGTTCTCCAGATCTCTTTCCTGAGTGATCCCATGAGAAGTCCCTGCTTTTCTTTGTGACCCAGGAGTGGCCATCACCCCCAATCTGAGCAGCAAACATCCAGTGCCCCCCCTTCAGGGCTCCAGTCTCTCCAGAGCATTGTCTACCTCCTCACATCCTTCCCACGGAGGCTGCCAAACTTCAAACCCCACCTGCTAGGCCCAGTTCTGCGTGAGCCCCACAGGTCAGTACAGACCTTTCAAAGCATCCATTGATCATAGCAGCCTACCAAAGAGAAATGATTAAACCTCTGTAGGTACAGTTGACCAGGAGTGCTGGGTCTCTGCTACACCAGAGGCCCTGGCTTATCCCCTAAGGCTCCCAAACCAGTCCTTAGATCTTCACCCTTTGTAAGATATGGGCAATGTCTCTCGGTGCCCTGTCATCCTCTCTGGCACTGCTCCCTCTCCTATGTGCCCATCACTGTCAATTGGCTTCCAATGCTGACTGCAAGGATTGGAGGGCCAAGGGTTCTCACCTCAGGAGAGCCAGATGAATGGAGAAATGACTGAAAGAATGGGCCAGTGTGGTGGCTCAGCGGGTAAGGCTGCCGAAGATCCATATCTAGGACTGACCTGTTGAGAGAACTGACTTTTGCAAGTCCTCTGATTTCTTTGTGTCCTGCGGCATGTGTTCTCTCTCTCACACGCACGCACGCCTGCACGCCCGCCCGCCCGCCCGCATGACGCTCGCATGCACCGTACCGCACCGCAGGCATGCAACACATGCATGCAACGCAACGCACGGAACGCACCGCACCGCACCGCACCGCACTGCACGCACACGCGTACACTCAGGCTCACGGGCACGCGCAGGCGCATGCACACTTAAAAAACAAACGCCTGCAGTAATGACTAGACAAATGACCGTGTTGGCCAGCAAATGTTTCTCAGGATCTTCCAGACCACTGGAGATACTGGATGGCACTTTCCATAAGACTGTCTACCTCAGTCTACTGAAGAAAATCTTCCTGGAATGATTGTGGCCACTAGGAGGTTGTGCCCAGATTCCTTTCTGGATTTTTGGCTTGATGTTTTTCATTAGAGACCACATCCACACACCCCTGGGCGGTTTCAGAGGCCATAGGGTACCAAGGCTGGAGACTCATGGCCAGTTTTGGGGATGGAAGCTGCCTGGTTTTGTCCTGACAGTCTGTACTTGGGCTTTTCTCCACATAGAAGATGGAAATTGCACTACAGCAATGCTTGTGGTACCACTCTAGCAAACCCTTCTGTTGCCGGGATTCTCAAGCATAGCCCTAACCTTGCTACTTGAGTTTATCTATACCCAGTACCACAAAAGCTTCTCGGGTCGTAGAAGTGTTGACTGAAATCCATCTCTCCAGACATGTGGTGACCTTGTGGCCCTGGAGCCTCTGTAGGACCTCTTGGTTGTTGTTTTCCCCAGCACTAAAGCCACAGTCTGTAAGTCAGCCTTGTCATGTGGGTTGCCGCGGTCGCCACGCTTCACAACTCCGTATCAACAGCCTCCTCGCAGGCAGCTTCTCAGCAGAAGCATCTGTTTCTAGCTGTGGTAACAAACAGGACACATGCTTGCCCACACAGAGAGCAAGCACTCAGGCCTGCTCCATGGCCAGCAGACTCGATTCCTTCATCTTGAGGATTGAAGCTCTAATTGAGCAGAAACCAGGCCACAGTGCCCAGCTGGAAGGATGCCCCAGTTCTTCAAATCTCTAGCTGTGGCTGTACTGGCTACGCTGAGCTACACTGGGTGTGCCCTATCTGAGTTCATTATGTATGACATACAAGACCTCAGAAGAAAACTGGGGTGCTGGAGAGATGTCGGAGCAGTTAAGAGCGCATTTTGCTCTTGTACAGGACCCTGATTTTGGTTCTCTGTAACTGGTCAGGTGGTTCTCAACCTCCTGTAATTCTCGTTTCAGGGATCAGATGCCTTTTCTGACCTTCACTCGCACCTACACACATGCCCCCCCCCCACAGAGAGAGAGAGAGAGAGAGAGAGAGAGAGAGAGAGAGAGAGAGAGAGAAACACACACACACAGAAACACACACAGAGAAAAAAAGACAGAGATATGGACAGAGAGAAACAGAGAGATAGACAGAATTGGTGGTAAAAGAAAGGGAAAGATGGGTTTTTGTCATTGTAAGGTCCAAACACAACTTCAGGACCCAATGACATCAATAACCAGAACAAAAGGAACTATGTGAAATGCATATATTCTCTGGATATAAATAAGTACTTTCTCAGAATATACCTACTCTAGGAACTTAAACAGTAAGGTGGACAGATTTGCCAGCAGAGGAAAGGATGTGGCATCTTTCAGGGTAACTTACATGGATGCTATGGGACGAGAAAGCCCAGTGCAGGCAACATTAAAAAGGGGTTAAGGACAGCAAGGATCCAGCTCATGAGGTTTCAGGGTGGGGAGACAAGATCTCATCAAGACCTGATGACCTGTGTTACATTCAGGGAAGGTATCTGGCTATTTTCGGAAGGAATGGAATAGTTTATTTGGTGGAGGAACTTTTAAGTCAGCACCACACTGAGGCTGCGGCCTGGTTATAACTCCTCATTAAGTGCTGTTTGGCAAGGATGGGATGGGAGCATGAAAACATTCAGCATCCGAGACAAGTGCCTGCAGAAAGATAGAAAAATGATGCAGTCCTTAAAAATTATTACATTAGTGTGTTCTAGTGTGTGTGTGTGTGTGGGTATGTGTGTGTGGTGGTGCATGTATTTATGTGTTTTGTGTGTGTGTGTGTGGTATGTTGTATTTATGTTGAGTGTGTCATGCATGATTGTGTGTGTTTATGTATGTGTGTGTGGTGTGTAAATATGTATGTTTTTTGTGTCTCTGTGTGTGGTGAGTGGTGTATATGAAGGTGTGTGTGTGGTATGTGTGGGGTGGTGCATGTATTGATGTGTTTTGTGTGTTTGTGTGTGCATGTGTGTGTGTATGTGTGGTATGTATGAGGGCATGTGGTGTGTTGTATTTATGTTGAGTGTGTCCATGAATGATTGTGTGTGTTTATGTATGTGTTTCGTGTGTGTGTGTGTGTGTGGTGCTGTGGTGTGTGTACATGTATGTTGTGTTTATGTTGAATGTGTCTATGTATAATTGTGTACATGTGTGTGCATGCACATGCCATGGTGCACATATGAAGGGCGGCTTCTGTGGTAAATTCATTTTCAGTGCACCTGGGCTTCACCATCCCTACTTCATAACCCACTGAAGAGCTTCACACATTGTACCTTCTCCTAATGAGCCGTTTGTAGCTCTCTTTATTGTTAGGGAATTTCATAATACATGTAATATATAAAATCCATCCCTACTCCCTCTCCTCCATTTCCTCTTTTATCCCCACCAAATTTCCTTTCTAACGTCACGTGTCACTGGGTAGTGGGCACGTGCACACCCCTCTCTCTGTTCCTGATTGTGAGAATGACTGGCTGCCTCAAGTTCCTGCTCTCACTTTTCACGGTGATAGACTGTAACCTTAAACAGCAGGCTGAATAAAGTTGCTATTTTCAGGGTACTTTATCGTCGCAACAGAAATGAAACTAAGGCTCTTGCTGTGACAGACTGTACACTTGAACTATGAGATAAAACAAACATTTCCTCTTATCCGAGCAAGGAAACTGTCCCAGGCCTAAATGTTCTTTAAATTCACTATTCTATGTTCTTCTTCCCTCGCTTTGCAGGGAGGGATGTTTGGTCAAATAAACAGAGGTTTGTGAAGAATTAAATAACTTTTCTCAGGGTTAGTGCAGCTGTCCTCTTTGTAGTCTAGGTTCCACTGTCCTAACTCCCAAAGTGTGTAGCATTGTAGCGGCTGCCCAGTGTACTTGGCCAAAGCCCAGGCTCCTTGCAGCTGTCTGCACATGAGCGACAAATCGCTCCGAGGTCCATCTCCCTATGGCTTCCCCAGCAGCAATACCACTCACAGGAATCTGCTGCTTCTCTGTCCGAGGAAAAGCATGTCTTTCCCTATACCAGAAGCTGTAATGGCGTTGGCCAGTTTGGATTCTGTCCCCCACCCAGCCCCCCACCACTGTAGCTGTGCTGACAGGATCTTCTCTTGACCAGTCCAGCCCAGTTGATTTCCCTCATATAGCCATCACTAGAGGTCATAATGGCTTGAACAGTCTCTAACAGTCAAGGATATACCTGAGGACACCTAAACACCATCTGAGAACTCAACTGCACACTTAGCACCTAGCTCCTGTTTTTGGGTCTTTGCTTAGGAGGCCTTTGTGTACCTTAGCTCTCCATTGATGCTAACTCTCCTACATTCCAGAAGCAAATTCTGGGCCCCTCTATGGTGCTATCTCAGGCCATGGAGCCGGTGTCTCCTTGTCTCCATGGGAAGACAGAATCCAACTCTAGTAGGGCACAGACACGCCCAGCAGGACAAGAGACAATTGGCAGCCCCTGCAGGTTCTTTTTCTTCCCTGACTCGAGCATTTCTTCTCTTTCTTATTATTTCACTTTCCATAGAATTGTTATCACTGAGCTAGTATGAGAGGATCACAATGGGCTATCTTCTCTATAGCAAGGAATCAGTCTATAATCTGCCTTTGAACCTCAGCATCTGCTCAGACGGTCCTGGAATCTGCTCTGCGCTGACGGCCTAAACCTCTTTCCTGACAGTCATGGCTTGAACTTGATCCTGAATGAGTCACACCCACATCTCACCCTTACCTAACTAGCAGACTTTTGGAGGAGAATTGAGACAGAGCTGATGGTGGAAGGGTGAGACTTTGGGGTGTTTGTATGGGGTGAGGGACATTATATGTGGGAAGGATATGAACTTTTGGGGTCCATAGGGAGAGCTGATGTGGACTAATTCTGTCCCCAGAAGATTCAGCAAATGACATTTAAGCCACCATGACCTTAGATGTTTGCAGACAGGGTCATAAACTGATAAGTTATAATTAGGGCTAGGGTGTACCTCTTCTAGCCTGACTGTGTACTTATGAGAAGAGATCAAGACAGAGACACACACAGAGGGAGAGCCTGTGAGGTCACATGGAGGAGAAGGCACCTACCAGGCAAGAAGAGCCCAACCTTGTCAACGCCTGATCTGGAACTTCTCCAAACATACTTGAGAAAACAAACATCCCTTATAATCTTTCTCTTCCCTGACTCTGGAGTATTTCTTCTCTTTCTTATTCCTACACTTTTCCATAGAAATGTTATCACTGAGCCTGAGGTCACTGAGACACTTGCTTCTTAGTTTGTGTGGCTGGTGTGGGAGGCCATGAGTGGGCAACCTACAGGACAAAGGCAGCTTCTGGCTGGGAAGAAACTGCCCATAGGGAAGAAAGATGGAGGACCTGTCTGGTATAGGATAGCAGAGCTGTCACACAGCTGTGAAGGGACCCTTAGAGGAGAACTGGTAGGACACAGGACCAGGAGAGGTAGTTATGTTCTTCCGTCTACTTAACAGTGCTATGTTTCTAAGTGCCAGGGCTGGTTCACATAGGAAGAACACAGAGATGGTGGAATGTTTGAAAAAACGTTTTATTGACAAAAAAAAAAACAAACCAAAAACAAACAAAACCAACAAAGCAGACAGAGACCTTAGAGACATCAATGATCCACAGGAAGTTAGAAGCCAAAGTCCTGAGTCTTTTGAGAACTTCCTGCCACTCACAGAAGAACAGGTGCCCACTTTTCCTTCCTGCCTTCGTTTTTCTTCCTGTCTGGAAACTGATTTCTCATTGGCTGAGAAGTGATGGAGAAACAGGTATTGGAGCTCTGGAGTAGACCCACTCCACACTTCAGGAGCCTGGTGGTAGGGGGCATGGTAATTCCTTGGACTGCTGCCCCAGCTGTCATTAGCTAAGTCTAAGAGTCATGGACAGATGTCAGGTCTGCAAGACAAACCTGCTATACCATGGCTCTTTCCCGTGCCCTTCCACCTCTATTGCTCTTCATCTCTTTCCTTCTGTCCCAGTTGGAATCCACTCATCAGGTCCCTCTCCAGGAGGTCCTTGCTGGTCACCCAACCCCTGCTTAGGGGCCTCTGCACCTGCTAGGGGCTACACAGAGGCCATGAAGTCCAGGCCTTCCTCTCTTGTGCCTCCAGCATAGAGCTCAGAATTCCAGAGAGGTGGTGGTGTCTAGGTCTCAGGACTGGCCAGAGTTGTGTGTGAATTTTTTCCTTTGTGTGAGAATCCAGTGTATTGTATTATACCTGTGACCAGAAGAAGGATCTACATAAGGATCCCACCTTTTAGATGGTTCTGTCCCAAGATCCTGAGAAACACAGTTCTTTTCTGTATCCCAGGGTTCATGGAAGTGGTAAGAAGGAACCTGGCAAAACGATGTGAAGGCCAATGGAATAATTCAGTCAACTTCAGCTGGGCCATGATTGCCCTGGTCTTCGTGGCTTGGTTGAAGTCTGTCTTACCCTGGGGATCCAAAATCTGCCATTTACATACTCAATTCTTGTGTTTTAGAAGATGATGCTGACAGGACTGGTTCCAAGGTTGGTCCCTTCCAAGCTGGACACAGGCAACATGGGTACTTGTCACTTCTTCAGTGATTCTTCTGCCCCAACAGATTGTATACACTAGTCAGGAAACTATGGTCCTTCTGACCCTATCTAGTGTCCTGGCTGCTGCTGTGATGGTATTTTAGGTCCTGGAGGCTGTGGCTTGTGGAAATCTAATATCCACATAGTCCTCCAGAGAGAGAAGAATTGAGGGAGGTTGGGTCTCATAGACAGAAGATAGTGAAGTGAGCAGACAGTGTGATCTGAGTCAGGCTGCTTGGCACATTGGACAGGGTCCTCTAGGGCATGGAGAATCCTTTGCCATTATAGGAGGTGGCTTAGGGCCCTTGTCCAATCATGTTCTTGTATTCAGGAACCAGCGTCTGCTTCAACCCTACCACTGAGGAGAAGATCCACTTTACCTGTGGGGCAGGGTGAATAAGATAAGATCAGGACTGCACTCTGACCTGTGTTTCCTCTCCCACCAAGAGAGTTAGCTCAGCCAGGCAGGTACCCATCCCTAGAGTCTCTAACCTGCTACATGGGTGTCTAGAGGATTGCATGTTGATCAGATAGGGATGGTATAGGGGGAAATGTGTGCATAGAGTGGGAATAAGTGTCAGATAGATCTGAACAGCATGAGACCAGGATGAGGATACAACATGGGACAGAATGCGGACAGCATGAGCACTTCATAGGGACAGTGAATAGGGACAGCGTGGTGATAGAGTGGAGTTAGTACAAGGACAGAATGGGAGATGAGGTGAGACAGCATGGAAGAAGGTACACCTGGGAGAGAGTTCATTAGACACTAACAGTGTGCAAACAACATGAGAATTCAGGGAACATAGACAAATGTCCAGGGATAGAGTTGGTGACAACAGGGAACATTATGGGACAGCAGGGTTTATTGTCGGGTTGTGTGCAGAGTGTGGGGACAATGTGGGAGCCAACATTGGCAGTATGAGACACTAGGGACAGTGTGAGGAGAGCATGAAAACAGAGACAACAGTCTGGGATAGCATACCAGGGAGGAATGGACAGTGTGGGGGCAGCATGAGGCAACACAGCGAGAGTGGGGACAGCTTGGGGAATTATGGAGACTGCATGGGACACTGTGAGACTGTATCATAGAGAAGGTTAGGCGGCATTGCCCAGCATGTAAGACTGGTCAATAGCATGGGACAGTGTGGGGCATAGCTGATCACAGAGACAGTATGGGGAACAGTGTGAGGATAGTGTGGACACTGTGGAGATGGTGTGGCTGACCTTGAAGAGTGTGACAGCAGCGCTGTAGCACACACTGAGCAGGAAGAGGCTGATGAAGATGGTGATGGTCGTCCAGAGTCCCTCCAGCTCCCCGTCCTCGGCCTCAGCACAGGCATCGTCCACTTCCATCCCTGGACAGAAAGGGAAGTCAGTGTTTATCCCAACACGGTGCGGCTAGGGCCATTCCCTGTGTGACAGGAGGCTGCATAGAGGCTCAGGAGAAAGCTACAGCCTGACTGGGCCAGCAGACCCTCCCTGGGGCCATCTCTCCTTTCTGATCTCTCTCTGGACCAGAAACTTCAGCTCCCCAAAGTGCTGTAGTTTTGTCCCTGAGCTCACCAGACACCCTGGACCTGATGGTGGCCTGGCCTATACAAGAGGTCATTTTGTGTGTCCCAGCCTTGAGTTCTGAGCCTGGCTAGGCTGAGTCAGGGCCTGTGCCTCTCATGGGTAGAGTCTGTGTGGTCTGCCTGATCCTGTATCTGCTGATGACCAAGAACTGAGGGCCAGAGGGATTGCAGAGCTGATTCCCCATGATGCTAGGACTGCAGTTAAGATCCACAGTGGGAAGTGAGTAAGTTATACAGTTTTGGATGGGTGCCAACTGTGTGAGGTTAGGGGCAGCATCCCAGGGTCAGGGACAGATTGACCCCAGGGAACTCATGTGTGCATGAAGATGTCTGTGGGCATCTGAGGCAGAGAAAAGTTGTATCTGTCTCAGCTGGCCCACTTGTGAATGTTGGGATGATCCTGTGTGTAGACCTGGTTTCTTTTCATATGTGAGTACTGCACAGGATGCCCATGTGAGGTTCCAGTGTGTGTGTGTGTGTGTGTGTGTGTGTGTGTGTGTGTGTGTGTGTGTCACTGTGCTGTGCATTTGAAGATGTGTGTGCATGCATACATATGGGCCTCTTGCCCTCAGGGTTGCTCATCAGGTTGTTTTTAATGGGTCCATGTTGATTCTCATGCAGTGAGAGAGCAGTGACAGTTATCTGCATCGTTACATTAGACTTAGTCTCTGGAATGCTTCTTGCATTGAGTGGTGGAATAGCAAGGGTCTGTCTGAAATCCTGTGACCATATGTGTCCATTGAGTGCCTTCAGTGGGATCCTTGGCCAGGAAGAGGGGTAAGGGTGGACTGAGGGAGGTGGAGTTTGGGTCGTCCTTACTTTGGTGATATATTCTGTGCCCACTATAGATGTATTAGGTAGAGGAAGAGAAAGAGAGAGGGATAAAGCCTCCACTTTTCAGTGAGAGGTAAATTCTGTTCATGCCAGCAAATCAAAAGTGCTAGGTCTGGCAGTGTAGACCACATTTTTTCCTTAGTCAAACCTCAGGCCTCAAACCCTGGACGCCCCTCAGCCCATGACCTCGCTGGACTCTGTATCTCATAAAGAACCAGGACATTTTTGCAGGGTCCCAAGGCAGAGCTGGGTGCTTTATTTACACAGAGAAAGGGGGGTAGAGGTAGGTATTGGCATCCTTTAGGCCAAGAGGGGCCACTGGACTCTGGGGTCATTTACCCGGAGAGTGGGAGAGACTCTTCTCAGTATGGTGGTTATGCAGGCCCTCATGCAGCACCGAACACGTGAAAGTGTTTCCCTGCTGCCATTTTTCCTTCTTCATGCTGAGCTTGCTGTAGAGGAAGTAACTCCCATCTGTGTCCATCGTAGGTGGAGTGTTCTTGTAGTTTTCCTGTGGCTGCCCGTTCATCTTCCAGTCCGTATAAATGTCCGCGGGATAGAAGCCTTTTACCAAGCAGGTGATACTGACTTCATTCTGGGTCATCTCTTCCTTGGGAGGCGGCATGGTGTATACCTGTGGACCTCGTGGTCTGCCTGTGGATACAGAGAGTGGTCAGCATAGAGGTCAGTAAGAGGGCAGAAGTCTAGTTAAGTCAAGCTCTGTCTATGGCCTACTGCAGCTTCTACACCACACACCCTGCTGCTCCCACCTTCGGATTTGGAGATGGTTTTCTCGATGGGGGCTGGGAAAGCTGCACTGGTGACCTTGCATCTGAACGTCCTGCCATTGAGCCAGTCCTGGTGCAGGATGGGGAGTTCACTGACTGAGCGGAAAGTGCTGTTGAACTGCTCCTCCGGTGGGTGAGTCTGAGCTGTGTGCACTTCCACGTCATCTACAAACCAGCTGAACCGGACCTCGGGATCGTCCTGGCTAATGTCTACCACAACACATGTGACCTTAGGAGTCAGAGTGATGGTGAGCACATCCTTGGGCTTTGGGGGGAAGATGAAGACAGATGATACTTCTGAGCCTGTACATGAAGAAGAAAGGTGGAAATATGTCACTATCCTCCAACATGGGCCTCTGAGGACATTCGTTGGACCTGGGGCTGGAGTTTAAGGCCTAGTGACTTACCTGTACATATGCAAGGCTTGCAAACACCTCCACCGTTTCTGGGCACTGCAGAGAGAAGGCTGTGTGTTATTGGTGTCTATAGGTGAGAAGGCACCAGGTTGGTTCTGGTGTGGGATCATGGCAGGCTCTTCCTGGGTATGACCTTTTGCAGGTTGATACTCTAGTCTGCCTCTGTATGTCATGATGCAAGGGCATCTTACCCAGAATATTAATAAATGGGTGTAAAGGACATAGAAATCTCCAGAAGGGAGACACAGGAGAATTTTTGGTCTCCCGGGCTGAGGCCCCCTCCCTGGTGATGTCTGCCCACCCTGGTTGGTGTAAGCGGTCTAATGCCTTACCCTCACCTCTAGTGAGCCCCTCGTCCCCTGGTTGTTCTCTCACCAATTTTCTTGTCCACCTTGGTGCTGCTGGCCGGGTGGGCTACGTTGCAGGTGACGGTCTGGCTGGGCCAGGTGCTGGAGGGTACAGTCACTGAGCTGGTGAGAGTGTAGAGCCCAGACTGCAGGACAGCTGGGAAGGTGTGCACACCGCTGGACAGGGCTCCAGAGTTCCAGGTCACGGTGGCTGGCTCAGGGAAATAGCCCTTGACCAGGCATCCCAGGGTCACCATGGAGTTACTTTTGAGAGCAGTTCCAGGAGCCAGTGGATAGACAGATGGGGCTGTTGTTTCAGCTACAAGAATAAGTATGAATGATCATTCTGTCTGACAGGTCTGGACCCAAGCTTCTACAAGTCCTCCATTTTGTACCCTCCCCAAGTCCCTGGCTGTATAAATGGAGGAGGCAACACCCAACCATTGGGCTTGCCAATGTCAGCCTCACCAGGCCAGATCACACCTAATCCCTTTGAGCCTAGGCCCATTCCTATTACACTTTCAGGAAATGGCCCAAAGAGCCTTGCAGTATGGGTATCTCTATTCCCCCACCAACTGTCCAATGCAGGTATCTGTGTTCTAATGCTAAACCTCTTACCCGTGGGCCATAAGCTGCACACAGTTTGGACAACAGTGAAGCCCAAACTGAAGTCGGGTCATCCCTGCTGTCTACTGTATTCTCCTGTGTTTGTCAACTCCTAGGCTGCTTTACCTGCCTTGGTCTGTTCACTAATGGTCCTTGATCTTAGGTTCTCTGAACTCTTCATAGTCCAAGATCTCTGGCCTTAGCTTTGTTTTGCTGGCCTTGTCCTTTTAGTTGGCTTTGATCTAAATAGGTTTAGCACTCTCTATTCTTGGATCAGGATTCACTTGTGGTTCATACACAGCCCTCTTAGCTTTGCCTCCACGTGTGTCCTGCATTAAGTTAGCCCAGCCTGTTTTTACCTTGGTTCTCCTCAAATCTCGCAGTTCTTACAGGTCACCAGGTGCTCCCCTCCCCCACTTTCCAGGGACTCAGCATGGGCCTGTCTGGTTTGACCTGGGTGCTCAGTGCCTCCCCTCTCCTTGCGGTGTATTCTCACTAATGTGACCTTGGTGAACTCAGCCTTGGCTTCTCCTCTGTTCCAGTGTTGTCTTCACAGTGCCATGGGTTCTGCCTTTGCTTTGCATGGGGCTTGTATTGCCAAACCTTGGGAAGTCCCTTTCCTTTCTCAGTAGTACAGGGCCCTAGAAGTTGGACAGCGCCCCCATTTGTATAATGCTGGTCATCACCTCACCTCGCCCTCCTGTCCCTTGTGTCCCTTGGGTCCTTCCCTCTATCCCCAGGGCCATGCTAGTCTCTGCTGCACCTGAGGTCTAACACCTCCACACACCTCCTCCCTGCTCAGCCCCTGATCCTCACACCTCCTTCCTTTTGTAGGTTGATCGTGTGTCCCTGTATAGTTGGGACAGATTTGATCTTCCTGCTCTTCTGTTTCCACAATCTCGGTGGATCGTATCCAGAGCCCCGGACTAACGACCCAAAGCCTGTGTATTTCCTTTGTCTATGCCAACCGTTAGGATTCTCCCTGTGCCTTTCCCTTTCCCTTCTCAGCCAACAGTCCTTCCTCATGTCCCCCTATTCCCTAGATCGTTTTTCTCTTAGCTCTCAGTTATTCTTGGTACCTGCATGAGCTCAGCGATTCCTGTGTCTTGGTCTCTGCCTCTCAGTCCTGAGCACCTCAGTTGGCTCCTGCTAGACCTGACCCGTTTTCCAATGCACTTCTTCTTTCCTTCCTGGGGACTTGGGCCTGCCTACTGCACATATAGCCTTTGCCCACCCCGATCTCTCCCAACACTGGACTTGTTTCTTGGGCACTCCCTCCACTGGGCACTTACTCTTTTCTAAAGACAGTCCCTTGTAGATTTCCCACTCCCTCCCATGACCTCCTGAACTTTCGGTCTTGCCCTCTTCTCCTGGTCCTAGATCCAGATGTGTCCTTGCTCTGCTAGGCCCCTTTGTCTTGTTTCCCTGGCTCCTGGAGCCAAAAGAACTCAGTCCCATCCCTCTCATCAGTGCAGAAAGCTGGATCAGCTCCAGCCTAGACCTCCTGGCTCTTTCCCTCCCTGCACTCCACCATGAATTAAGCATGCCTTCTCCTTCCTCTCTGCCATTGCCTCCCTATCATGCTACCATTTCACCTCAGCCTTGTTCCTCAAACCCCTGGCCCTGGTCCCAGCAGAGTGATTTCTAAGGCCAGCTCATCGGCTCATGGCATCATGTGGCCCTCAATCTCATCTGGACTTCTGTCTAGCTAGTTCCTCCACATTCCCACCTGCCTTGCTCCCATTCAACTCTTTAGTCAGAACCTCCTCTACTCCAACCTGTCCTCCTCCTCAGGAGCTGCACAGCTTATTCCCTACACCCCACCTGCCTTAGGTCTATTGTAGGTGCTTAGGGCTTCCAGAGGCTTCTCTGATGTTCCAGAACTCTTACCTACCCTGGGTGACCTGTGAAATGTTCAGTCTCGTTCCCTACACTGATACCTGCCTCAAGTGCCCTGCACTTGCTCATTTCTAAAACCCTACACTTCCACTTCCCTTGGTTTCCCTTCAGATACTCAGCTTGGTCTCCTACAGCCTGCTAGCCACACCGTCCTTGTAGTGGCTCAGCAGGGCTCCCCACATTCCCATCCACCCCAGATACTCTATAGTCCTTCAGCCTGCTACCTGTACACCCACTGGCTCTAGCTTTGTGGACTTTGTTCACTTAGGACATTCCCACTTCCACCAGTCTTAGTTTCCCAGTGACCCCTAAGCCTGGAATCCTCCATGACCTTTGCTATCCTTTCTCTACACATCTTGGATCCCCACTCATAGGTAGACTAGAACCTGCTCCCCTGTGTCTGCCTAGCCTGATTCTCTAGCACCATTTCCCTCAGCTACCCTCCAGCCCCTCTGCCTGGACCTCCACATAACTAGGGCTCCAGCTCCCATGTAACTGCTCAGCCTGACTCTGTACATTTTCGCCTATCCCTCTACAGCTGCTCACCCTGTTCTCCCATTGACCGAGTCCCCACAGATTTCCTGGAGCTCATTAGCCTGGTTCCTCTTCTACCCATCAGCTCTGGCTCTCTGTTACTTGTTCAGTAGGAGGCCCACACTCCCACTTGCCTCCGTTTCCCTGTAATTTTATGCCTAGTATATTTACTAATAGCTCCCCCAGTTCCTCCATGTCTACACAGCCTGGATCCCTAGAAGCTGACTAGATCCTGCTCCCCTGTGTCTGCTGCTTAAGCTGGTCCCCCACATCTATCTCAGCTACTGAGTATCTGCTTGGCCATGATGCCTGCCCTCCCTAATGTCCCATCTCTCCTGTAGCTCCTCAGCCTGGGCCTCCACCTCCACCTACTACAGCTTCCCTGGATCTACTCAGCCTGGATCCCCACACTCCCTCTGGCCTCAGTTTCCCCGAAATTTTATGCCTAGTATATTTACTAATAGTTCCCCCAGTTCCTCCATTTCTATAGAACTCAGCTAGGATCCCACACTCCTACTTGGTTTAGTTTTCCTGTGACCGCTAAGTCTAGAATCCTCCCTTACTACCAACCTCAGCTCCCTTGTGTGTATTTGGCCTCGGTTTCTACATACCCAGTACATCCTGCTCTCTCGTGTGCTCTCAGACTCCTATCTTCCTAGCACTGAACCTACACTAGTTCCCATGGAGCTGCTCAGCCTGGTTCCCCACACTCTTACCTGCCACAGTTCCCATGTAGCTCCTCAGCCTGGGCCTCCACCTCCACCTACTACAGCTTCCCTCCACCTACTCAGCCTGGATCCCTACACTCCCCCTTGCCTCTGTGTCCCTGCAGATGCTCAGTCTGGAGCTTCACATTTATAATAGCTCCAGCTGTCGTGGAGATGCTCAGCCTGCCTCCTTACACAGTTACCTATCCCTGATCCTGTATAGCTGCTCAGCCTGCTCCCCCACACCCCATTAGCTCCAGATTCCCAGCAGCTTCTCAGCTTGGTACCTTATAGCCCTTCAGCTACAGCTCTTTAGTGTTTGCTCAGCTGTGCCCCCCATGCCTGCATTCCTACTTGGTTCACTTCCCTGTGACTGCTAAGCTACGAATCCCCCACTACCACATGCACCAGTTTCCTTTCTACTGGTCTTCAGTGTTTTTTGACCTGGAATCCGACAGTCTTACCTGCCTCAACTTCCCTGTAGCCACTCTGCCTCTGTTCCTGCCCTTCCACTTGCCACATTTCCCCTGTATCCTCTCAGCCTGCATCCCCATCCCCCCCCTGTTCATTCTATCCTGCCCCTGTGGGTTGTCCCCCCTAACTCTGCCTTACACTTCCCCTGTCCTGGTTCCCCTGGAGCTGCTCTGCTCTGTTCCCCACACTCCTGGTGCCCTCTGCCTGGGTCCCACTTCTACCTTTCGTTGCTCCCCAGACACACTGAAGCGCCCCATTTTGTCCCCACACTTTCACCTGTCCTGGTCTGCCTGGGTCCCCCACCCACCTGTCCTCTGCCCCTGGGTCCCCACACCTCCACCTGTCCTGGCTGCCCCTGCTGCCACCTGTCCTGGCTCCACTGCTCTGCCTGCCTGGTCCCTACCTTCCCTTCCCCCATCCATGGCGCTGCCCCATTTGTCCCCAGCTCCCAGGTCCTGCCCTGCCCTACCCTGTCCCAGTCCCCACTCCACACCTCCACTTTTGGCTCCTCTGGACCTGCTCTGCCTGGATCCCCACACTTCTTTCCTTGCTCCCCAGCTGCTGCTCTGCCTGGGTCTCCACACTTCCACCTTTCCTGGCTTCCCTGGTGCTGCTCTGCCTGGGTCTCCACACTTCCACCTTTCCTAGCTCCCCTGGAGCTTCCCTGTTTGGGTCCCCACACTTCTACCTGTCTTGGCTCCCTAAAGCTGCTGAAAGTGTTCCCCACTCTCGCAGGCCTTAGCTCTTTAGCAGGTGCCCCTTCTTGGGTTCTGAGCTCTTGACTTCCCCTGGTTCTCTGGAACCTCCACTTACCCTGATTCCCCTGAGCTTCTCAGCTGGTGAGTTTCTCAGTTGCTCAGCTCCCCTGAGGCTCATCTTGGCAGGGACCCTGTCCCTGGCTGCTACACCAGTCCCACTGCTGTTGGGCTTACACTCCTGGCTACTACTGCACTGTCTTCCCCAGGATGGCTTGATGCCTCCTTCCTTTTGTGCTGTCCTTAGCTCAGAAGCCCGTTTGATGCGGGCTGTGAGACCTTAGATGTCTCTGCTGTGGGTGTCAGATCAGCTTCTGACAGGGCACATAACTCTTTCGGTTGTTTGTATTTTATTCTCCTGAATCTGTCACTGTCCTGGATCTCCATTAACCCCATTTCTACATGCCAACCTGCCAGATCTGGTTCTGAAAGTGTCTCTAACACCACCAGCTTTGTAGCTGCTCTTCGAGGTTCCCTAAGCTCCTGGAGGTACCTTTTAGGCATCCAGCATTTCTATCTACCCAAGGTCATCCTCATTTCCCCCTTTGGTCCCCCGATTTCTGTGTTTGCACTGCTAGCCCCAGTATAGCTGTCCCCAATCCCCTGTGATGCTCAGCTGTATCTACCACTCCTACCTACCCCATTTCCTCTATAGTTGATTAGAAGGTCTGGTCTTTAGAGTTCCAGTGCCGTCTCATAGCTCTGCCATCAGCCCCAGCTTCCCTTTGCTACTCACTCTGGTTCCCTAAGTTCCCAGTATCTGAACTGAACCCCCAGAACTCCCGTCTGTCCCAGTTTACTTGTGTACTGCAACCTGGATCACAGAGCTTCCAGAAATGCCCTGAATCACAGCACTTTTATCAGCCGTAGTTCCCATGGGCAGGTCAGCCTTGTGTCCTTAACTCTTAACTCCCACATGGTCTAATTCTTCCATAGCGTCTTCATTTGGTCCCTGATACTGCCATCTGTCATAGGATAACCTATTCCGACAATCTTGCTATTGGACTCATGGGGAAGACCAGCCATCTTCTCCCAGGCCACCTCTCTGCCCAGCGCTGGTCATTCTTAAATGTCTTGGATTCCCACTTACCCTTGCCCTCTATGCAGATCAGCTTGGTGCCCCAGGCTTGCATATCCCTAAGTCCATGCCAGCTGTTAAGCCTGTTCTCTCAGCTTCTGGGTTTCTCTAGTCATCCAGACTCCTATGCAGGTTCTCTTGATCTGCTGGGCTTGCTCTGCCTTCTCCAGCACTCCTGTTCTCTCAGCTCACTGGAAGTTGTCCTGCCTGATACTTTGAGTGGCTTGGGCTTCCCTCTACTTTTCTTTCTCTCCTTCAGCTCAGGTTTGCTTCTATTCCCTTAGTAACTCTTGAGTGCTGGGATGGTTCCTGGAACCCCAGGGTGCTTACTTTCTGCTTCTCAGAAGGCCTGAAGGCATTCCCAGGCATGCCCTGGAAGCTCCCTCCCTCTGCCCTCCGGGTCACTTACCACAGGGCTCAGCTGCCTTGGTTCTATCAACCTGTGGTCCAGGCCAAACTGATTCCGCAGTCTTCTGGATTTATTTCATCATCTCCTTGTGGTTCAGGCTTGTTGTCTATGGGGTTGTGCAGCTCTAGCTGCCTGTGCTTGTCTCCCAAGCACTCGCCAGAGTCTGCTCGGTTGACACCAGGCTGCTGGCAAACACATTTACTGTTGAACACACAGGCTTCCTCTGCTTGGGCTGGTCTGTCAACTTCTTCCCAATCTCCTGTGATAGGATGACTCAAAGATCTGGAAGGGCTACAGATGCTGGCAGTCTGTGAGGTCTTCTTCTGCAGCTTCATTCAGTGCTGACCCCTTTGTCATGTGGAAGCTGTAAAAGCAGATGTGATTTGTTCCTGGCTTTCTCTTGTCTTTCCCAGAGTCACAGCCTTTGTTCCAGGGATGCGAATGCCACCCTATTTCCACCCTATGATTGAGTAAGAACATGATTGACAGTGGGTGGCATAGGTATTTCCTGAGGTTCCCTTTATTCTGGGCGGGGGTTTCTGTGTCTGGACATGAGGGAGTCCAAAGCTGACTGAGATTAGTTCATGGGATGTGGGGAAGTTGATGTAGTACTCTTGAGACTCAGGGACAAGGTAGGAAGCCTGGATGTGCTCATACTCTGTGCACCTGGGCCTTCTGGGTCCCTGAGCTGGCTGAGGCTGAGTGATTATGCCCACTCTTTCCTGACCAGCTCATTGGAGAGGGTTCATAGCCTCTGGGCCTCTTGTTCATGTGTGATCTAAGTCCAGCTTTGGTGGCTAAACCTCTCTGTCCCTGTCTCTAGCTAGTGCTATCTCAAGAAAACACTGATAAGCCTGGTGTGCCGTCCAAACTGAATGGGTTATAGAAGAGGCTCGAGGCTCTGCCTGAGTTTCCAAGTAGAGGAAATTATGTCTTCAGACAGAAGCATTTCTGAGACTCAGGAGAATGCCTTGGATAAATTAAGAAGAGGTACGGACCAGAAGGTCTCTAAAACGGACTGCCATGGGAACCTGATGGTTTAGATTGTGGAATCAGGGATTCCAGTTCTGGTCTCAGGGGCTCATGAGAATATGGAACGAGGTAATCAAACCTGCTCTGGCACGCGATACACAGGTTGGTGGATCCCCGAGAGTAGAGGAAGGAGCTCATTGCAGGTCTGTGCAGGAGGAGTTAGGTACAGATATTGGGAGAAGGTGATCTTCAGGGCCTCAGGACTATGTAGATGGGAACAAATTCTGAAGGGTCATGGGACTGGCCATCCTCACTAAAGTGAGGGTCCTCAACTTGAACGATTGGGACTGCTATGAAAAGCCAGGTGTCTCTCTGGGTTTTAGACACTGACAGTATGTAATAATGGAAGGAAGGAAGAATGTGTTGTGAAAGTGTCAGAGAAAGAGGTGAGGAGCCTGCAGGTTATGTGGGCCTCATCAGAAAGACTGCTATGTGGAGAACAAGAAGCAGATTGTTAATCAGGATGGTTATGTCTGGTCAGAGGTGCCCATGCTGGGTAATTGTAGTGTAGGACGCTGGGGTGAACCTCTGTAAACAGAAGATCCACATTATGAGGTCCAAGGATCAGACCCAGAACACAGATTTAGGAGCTTGTGCTGGCCGGGGAAGAACATAGGTTGAGGAGGAGGCTTCTTGAGGAGTATTTCTGGGTAGGATGTGGGTCAATACACACAGGAATGGAGGTGCTGTCTGTGTCAGTGCCAAGTTGAGAAGATACAGCTTTCAGAGCAAAAGGCAGGCTCTAGGTCTGTGAGAATGTTGATACTCAGCGGACCTGAGATGAAGAACTATCATATCATAGTCACATAGGGAACCTATAAGCCAGAGTGAGACAAGGTACCTATTAAAGAGCAATAACCAAGGGTAGACACAGTTGAGGACATGGCTGGAGAACCATGTGCTGATAGGGCTGTGGTTGGTCCCTGGATACTCTCATGGATCCTCTCTTTGACTATGAAGCTCAGGAGGAAAATGCATCAGAGTGGTAGGTAGAGAGTCTTCCTTGACCGTTGGTCCATCAGCATTCTGGATATAGACTAGCCATGGAGATTGGTTCCCAGAGTGCCACAGGCCTGATATAACCTGATGATCTGTAATGTTAAAAGGGTGAAGGTGAGGTGGGTGGAGCTACAGGTGTGTTATGTAATGCTCATGGACCGAGTTATGGATTCTCCTTCATTTTTAGACAAAGAAGACCATGAGTGGGCTGAGTACTAAGTCTACAAGTGCCTATGTCTGTCATATACACTCTCTTTCTCTGCACCAAGTGTGTGGTACCATCCATCTTATACCCTGGCACATGTGGGACATTTCTGGCTATACAGTGACTCTTAGTTGCCTCATCATTAAGCGTGGCCTGGAGGTCAATAGCCAAGTCCAGTGCCCTTTTAATCTATCTTAAAGTAGGAGCTCTCTTCCCTCAGCATCTCGTTGACTATGTGCACCAGTACCTAGTCTGCATGGGTCTCCGCAAACAGAACAGCAGTGTGGGTCTGTGTGAATCAAGAAGCACCCGTTCAGTTTAATATGACTCAGTCCCCTGTTTGGTTTAAGATACTAGCGTTGATGCTGATCTTTGTTTTTGGCATTCAAGTACAACATCATTTGGCAGAATGTTTCCTTTTGATAATTCGCTCAATTCTTTACATATCACAAAGTTTAAGGTACAACTACAGTGCTGGTTATAAAACCTTTCTAAAGTGCAAGCGACATCATTCCTATAGCGATGGACTCTAATGGTTGACGATATTGATGTGACGGCTTAAGGCGCTTGGGGGTCGGGAACTGATGTGATCTCAGTCACACAGCTAATGCAAAGGTCAGCAGGCTGTTTACTGCCTGGAGTAAAACAGACTTCTTGGAGGAAAACAAGGTATAATATCTCTCTTGTCAGAGGCAACTCTGTGTGTTTAACATTCTAGATTCCCCATTGTCTGTGAGCACATGAACATCTTTATGCCCTACACCTGCCTAGTCAGACTGTCACCGGCAATGGGAGTCCACCCAGCTAGGAGACTTTGGATTGATACGTGGGTTATCCAAACAACCAAGGAAGAGTCCTAAGTCACATGAAGGAAGAACTCCCTTTTTTCTCTCCTGAGGACCTCTGTTCATGCCCCTCCTGTTGACAGCCCTTCTCTGTGAGAATTACTCATGGGGTGAACCTTGGACTCAAGTGGTGGATTGTAGATCGTCACCTACCAAGGGTACCAAGGAGGAGTCTAATCTGAGCCCGTGTCAGGGCCAAACTCTTCTTCCCTCAGTTTGATGCCTTGCATATCTCAGTGACATGGAGCTTTGTCTCTGCACAGATGGAAGCTGTGGGCCCTGTACTTGCACAAGTGCCCTAAGTGTTCAGATGAGTTACTGTGCCTTGCCCTCCAGTGCCAGGGGGCTGGTGAGGGTTCTATGCATTCTTCCAGTGGAGGGTGTACCAATTCCTCACTCATCTCTCATATCCTTCTAAAACCCTAGGTGGACCACCTGTCTTCCTCTTTCCCATGCAAAGTCCAAGGATGTGGTTATGACCATACTGTACCCCAAGAACACATGTCATCATGGATGTGAGTCAGGCTGACCCAGATCCAGGTTAACTGGTCCATAGGTGACAGGTAAATGCACACGATATGGATGAAGCCCTAGGAAGGGCAGTAGAATGGTCCTGATTTTCTCAAGGATGCTCATGCCAGATCCATGTGAACCAATTTGCTGAGCATCACGAAGTTT
Source organism: Rattus rattus (assembly GCF_011064425.1). Taxonomy (NCBI): domain Eukaryota; kingdom Metazoa; phylum Chordata; class Mammalia; order Rodentia; family Muridae; genus Rattus; species Rattus rattus. The sequence goes on along the minus strand of NC_046160.1, from coordinate 120,000,483 downwards.
ACATGTCTTGAGCATGTACACTCATTTGCATGCAAATGGACACATGTAGCAGCGTGGGTCTATGGCCATATGTAGAGCACCACGTCCTCATAGAACCCTCCTCGATATGCACATGCTGGACATCTGAGACAGATACAAGCGTCACTTTCTAAGTGTTTCTGTGCCTTTCCATAACCCATACAAATAAACACAGAGGGGGTCAGTCTATGTCTAGATGCCCTTCCTCTGCTTACAATCATTGTTTCTTCATAGCTGAGCAGTATGTCCCTCCTCCCACTTGTCTTAGGGGTTTACTGCTGGGAACAGACACCATGACGAAGGTAAGACTTACAAACAATAACATTTGATTGGGGCTGGCTCACAGGTTCAGAGGTTCATCCCATTATCTTTAAAGGCGAGAACAAGGCAGCAATCATCGAGGCATGGTGCAGGAGGAACAGGGAGTTCTCGTCTTTATCTGAAGGCTGCTAGGAGAGTACTGTCTTCCAGGTAGCTAGGGTGAGGGTCTCAATCCCATGCTCATAATGACACAACTACTCCAACAAGGTCACACCTTCTAATAGTGCCACTCCCTGGGCCAAGCATATACAAACCATCACACCAATGCCTCTTTTGAGTCTGGGTATCACTAGACACGGTCTCTGTCATCACTCTGACTCTCTGCACTTGGTTACAAATGGGCAGGCAGAAGGTAAGGAAGGATGTACCGCCACTGTCCTGAAAAGGTCACAGACTCTCTCCATCTAGTCTGGTTTAGCACTGAGGTGGCAGACATACTAGGAGGGGTCTTCACAGTTCAGACTACTATTAGGTTCTGTATGTCTAGCTGAGCTCTGGGACAAAGATATGGCAACTTTGGGAACTGAGGCTACTGGCCCGAGGAGAGCGGAAAGCAGACCTGGCCCCCCAGAGAGGCCTGTTTGTCTAGCCTAGGTATTTTTTACCGGTCTTTCCTCCTTATCAACCCACTCTGCCACACAGAAAATTAAGCTAGCCCTACCTTGTTGGTGCAAACACTAACTCCCCCCTCTCTGTGCAGAGCTGTGTAGAAGTTTTGTCCAGTTCTTCCTCCCAGTCTCATTTTCTCTGAATCAGTACTGAGACTCAAAATATATATTACAATATATATTACCTTCGCCATGTTGCTATGATTTTCACTTATCAGATCATAATTTAAATTATCCAATTTATTCCAGTCTACATCTGCTCTGTGGCTGAAGACCTGTGCTCAGTTACTATGAGTTTGTCTTATCACATTTTCCCACACTATTCTGTGTCACCTGAAACTATGCCTGGTGTCTTTTTGCCTCCAGATGCTCTACATTCTACTCTTCCCTTTTGTATGGCCCATAGATTTTTTTAACTTGATTGGTGATACATCCATATGGATACACACGATATTCTCTCAACAGAGCTGGAACTGATGGGATCTAAGCTGAGTCCTAGATGGGGAGCTGGACAGGCTTTGGACAGCCATCACTGTCTTCATCAGCCTATTCCTGCTCAATGTATGCTACACTGCTACATTCACACTCTTCAAGGTTGGCAATACCACCACCTCAATGGCATCTCACACCTGCATTCTGTATTTGCAATCCCTCAATAAAAATAATGCAAAATAAACCAAACAAAGAAACTGAAGCCGTGGTGTGTTCTGATGCACCTCTACATTACACCCTTTACTCCAGACATCATTCCTTGCAGTGAGTCAGGGGTATGTTTCCAGGTCTCTGGCTTCTGCTGTACCATTAATACTGGATCTGCAGCAGGACTCTTCTTGGATATCCTGTTGTTGTTCTGTGTCATGGAATATTTTCAGCTTGCAAGCTGTAGGACCAGCTCCTTCATGTCCTCTTAGTAGTTGACAGACAGCTGATGCATTGTGATGTTGCCTTGCTGTTCTGGACACTATCCTCACCTTGACACATACTTGGAGTCCTCATTTTCCTTTGTATCATCTTGCAGTTTCCCATGTGACTAGAGGGGCTAAATGGAGAAGTAGTCCCTGGCTTGCTTACTTGGATTGGATTTAATGGTCTCTGTAGGCTCACCTTGAATGGTTAGGCAGTGGTTTTATGACTTGTGGTTTGATTGGAGTAGGTATGGCCTTATTGGGATAGATGTAGCCGAAGTATAATTTTCTAATTTCTTGGGAAATCAATTAAGGTTTTTTACATATGAACTTTTGCAGGGCAGAAAGGTTCAGAAGAATAAATCATGTTTACTAAAGCAGATATGTGAATGGATGTTGAAGCAGACACAGGTGAGAGGATATTTTGCTGAAGCAAACATGTGAGTAGACATGTGACGTTTAGAAAGAATAAAATATGTCCCTACAGACAGGGGAGGAGCCTTTGGCCTTGGTTTGCCTCTCTGCCTCCCTAGCCTTTATTGAGGAAGCCCAGGCCTGCTTCACCTTGTGTCTCACTGCTGATCTTTGCTTACTGTGACTTTGTAGAGAAATAAGTTACAAAAAACTTCTTGTGATATTCCTGGCAGCGAGTGCCTCTGTGGGTTTGGGCTCATTGCTGAACGCAATAGTTCCTTCTGGTTTGTAACTGCCATTGATGATTTGCATTGGTGTTTTTGCTAGAGGACTGGAAAACTGACAACAATGATTGGAATAGCCCCAAAGAACTATTTCTAAACAGGTTCAAAACCTCCATTTCCTATCAACCATTCTTCCACTACCTCTCTGGGTTTGTAATAGAAGGGAGGTTGAAGAGCTTCAATAACCTTATTAAATGCATGTTTGAAAAACTCTAATATTACATGTGTCTTTATTGGAGGATATGGGTGTCCCTTGGGGTTTGCTTTTGGTCCAAGTGCCCAAGCCATGTCCATTGTTGCTATCTTGTTGCTGCCTGTTGATCCATATGTAGAACTGCCATGTGCTTTTTCAGCATCATGTTCTGTCTACATGCTAATATGGTTCCTACCATGCAGGTAATGTAGTAAGCCTCTAAATTTATAACAAACCCCAATCTAAAGGTTTTCATTCTATCTGAGCTGCAGTCATCATGGTGTCTTTTCACAGCAATAGATAGTGATGAAGACAGAAGGTGATACCATGAGTTGAAGGTGTTAATGTACAGGCCTGCCATGTTTCTTAAGGAAATGTAAATGTGCCGACTTTTGGATGAGGAAAGCAAGCAAATGCTTCAAGTGGTGTTTAGTGAGTCAGCACAGCAGGGCAGGGAAGGGGTGGTTCTGAGATGTGAATATTATGACAACTGGGCTCAAGCATTTCCAGGAGACGAATATTTAATGTGGTCTAAGGATTATTCTTGCAATATTTTGGATGAATATGGCTGTTTACTGCGTCTTTTCGTCTGGCTGGGACTAAATTAAAGTTTTTTGGGATTAATGGCCTTGGCAGAGAAATTTTTGTAACAACTGAACATTGACCTTGTTTCTTGGTTATTAGTAGCCAGTCTTTATGTACATCAACCATGAGAGAGAGACTCTCCAGAAGCATCTAAGAGAGACCTAGTACAGCAAGTGAATTTTGTGGAGATGGCCCACCATTTTCATGGCTTCAATGGGTAAACTCTGAATTACAGGACCTTCAGAGATTTTTTATCCCAGGACTGTTCTTCCTGCTCAAGGCAAGCTTTTCAGTCACTATTGCCTAATGATTCTTGGGGCATTAATCTTTCCTTTTGGCAGATTTTCCCCCAGATCAAGGAGAGATGTATTCTCATTTAACAAAGCTATGTCAAGAAATTAAGTTTCATGAATTCCTAATTATGATTTTATAGATTCCCAA